>NC_064758.1:20851012-21151012 GCF_011397635.1 Epinephelus fuscoguttatus | reverse complement strand
TGCCCATCTAGTTCCACTAAATCTTTGCCAGAGAACAGAAGAGATCACTGGTCTGAACAAGATCCAGCTTGTTTACTCACTAAAATTGGCTTATTTAAGCTCATTCTCATCACCTCACCTTAAACACATAACCAGTGACTTAAACACATTTACTTCCCACCAGATGTTGAATTGACTGCTCTTTTACAAATGAAAAAACTAAATTTCTTCCTTCATTTCACTCATTCTGTGCCTAAACAGCTCTCTGTGACCTTGTGACATCATTACTCAAATACATCAGCCAGCATGGTCGTGTTTTAGGGTCCTAAAAATGGCGTATGTTACACAGAATGGGCCCTCCATTAATCAAAAGCAGTTAGGCGCTAAATAGGCAGATCCTTGATGAGGAGCCGGGGACGAACGGTCCTCCCCCCTCACCCGCCAGCCACCACAGTTCATATCAGCCCACTGAAAGAGGATTCATCACCTTGTCATCCTTAAATAATAAAAACCTATGAGGCTGAATGTCAGCGTAGGCTGATGGGATTGGGATGAATGTGTGCGTCTGTGATGCAGAAGGAGTGAGCGGCGATGGTCAGGAATGGGCGAGGCCTTCTTGTTGGTGACACAAAGCCGTTGCTGTGCAATCAGCTCGGTGTAAAATCGCCGCTCTGTGGCCCTCACAAAGGCTCACAAAGGCAGGGGGCTGGTGGCTGGGGCGGGAGTGCGGCGACACAGCTGTGAGCAGAGCCTACACATCCCTGCTCAATATGGGCCCTCCTCATATCTGTAGCGAAGTGGCCCCTGCTTCCGCCAGGCCCCGGGACAATGGAGGCCCTCGGCAGACCCCTTTGTTGCAAAGTTTTTCAGAGCTTCTTTTAAACCTAAATCTTAAATATTTCATTAGGCCTGCTTTGCCCTGCTCCCTTTCTTTCACTACCATTTTAAAGAACATTGCCCAGACCTCCACTCTTTACTCCCCCTTGACTTCAGTAATGCCCTGATGACAACAATGGATTTCATCCAGCACTGTTTATGGAACCTGCTGTTACACAAAAACAATCGGTGTCTGAAATTAAACCAAGAAAAAAGCAGGTGCTATATGTTATATCTTAGAAAATACATTCACATAAATAGAAAATAAAGTGCTTTATGACTTTCATTAAAGCCTCCCAGCACTCAGCAAACACCTTAGTAACGAAACAAAAACACACTATTTTTATTGCTAAGTTTGTTTAAATGTATATGTTGTCTTATCTTTTTACTCTGCTTTATTTAAACACTTGTATTATATTCATGTTTATGTTTTTATCTGGATGCTTTTATGTTATGTGTGACATTTTGTCAGTTTTATATATGCCTTTTCATTTCAACTGTAATTAACTTTGAAAACTTTACACTTGAATTCACCCAAACATGATTTGCTTCTTCCAAACCGAACCAAACTCTTATACTTGTATGTCATCCATGGATGTAGATAGATCATTTATTCTGATGGGATACTGCATACAAATACTATGGTGATTCATATTAAAATACAGGCCAGTAAATGTATAGCCTCCTTTATTGCTACATAAACATAAGATATATCTGAATAGAATAATAGACGATTAGGACTCTCGATGCACCGGTGTAACTGTTAAAGAAGCATCAGTAGATAGTTTCCAGTGAAGTGAATTAATGTTTTAAAAGAGTGTTTGAGTACATTCAACCTGATTATAAAAGTTGAATAAGGGAACTTTATTGAAATTCAAATATATTCATGACATATGGTCACATTAGCAACATTGAGTGTCATTATTGAGTGTTAAAGTCACAGGCTGCATGGTGTATAGGAGGGCCACACATAAATACCGTGTATAGAAGAGGTGACCAAACACTCCCATCCAAATATTAAACACTTGTTAATAACTTTTCCGGCCCTGCAGCAGAACTTCTGTCACGATGGATAAAAAGGGCTGAAAGGGACTTGTCTTTATGCTAAGCCTTAAATTGGCGTGATTGGACAAAATGACAAAGAGAAGCTTTTGTTATAAAAAGAAGGGGGGGGGGGGGGGGGTTTGATTTATCCAACACTTTAAGGGACCCTAATGAATAATTCAGTGTTATCATTCAACTTGATGCTCGATTATTATGTTTTTCTTCTCTCTTCACACGTGAGGGACCCCGACAGATAGGGGGTATCATGCAGGGGCACATAGGGGGAAGTAATGCGTGCACAAGGACAAAACAAGGAGGCTGCAGCACAGTCACTCTGCTGTCAGATTGATAAATATAATGTGTCACCAATTAAAAACTCATTGCCATTCTTTAATTCAGCTGAGGCCTTGTTAACCGCTGCCTGGCAGGGAGGCTGCCGGAGAAGCCACGGCCTCTGCGACCAGCACCGCCATAATAGAGGCCCCTGCTTTCCCATCCTTTTAAAACCACAGCCCTTGCCTTTGGCATGTAAATAAGACATTCATTCGGCAGCACTTTTCCGATAGAAAAAATGACCATCGATGTCTTTGATTTTCAGCTTTTTTTCCCTGGGAAAACAAAGAATTCTATAGTTTCAGATTTTTATTCAAAAAAACCCTTTTTGGGCCTTTCTTTGGGAGCATTCTCATGGTAATCATGTTGACTCAACTTTGTGCAACGTGGCTATACAACGCATATGAACCCTAGCAGGAGTCCATTACAGAAATGCCATTTAGCAAGCTGTTTCTGTGAGAAAGTCAAACGTTTAAGGAGCTTTTTTGTGCCGGTTGAGGACAAGGGTCCCAGAGGAGCAGCAGGAGTCCTTTGGAAACTTCAGTGAAACTATAAAGGCCTCTCAGGTCTGAGATACTTCCCAGCTGAAGTCAAAAGTGTTGAAAATGCAGAAAAGCAGGTTTTCTTAACAATGTGTAACTCCCTGTCAACCATGACTGCTGCGCTACTTAGCAACCTTCTTTTCGGACACTGGATAAGTAGATGTCAGTAACCCTTCCAAACGTGTCTACCCAGACACAAATACAATGATTTTCATTTTAAATTGATTCCATAAAACATGAGATGATATTGATGTTGATCAGGAAAATACAACTGCAGCAAATAACACACAAGAAGTCCTCCTAATTATACAACAAGACCTCACTGCCCCATAGAACGAAACATATAAGCACTTTCTGATCCGACCTTCTTTTCAAAGGACAGTATCAACTGTCTGTGCCTTTCAAACAACCAACAAACTATGGTTACAGTTTGGTTAGTTTTAGGGTGCTTTCACACCTGCCCAGTTTGGTTCGGTTCAATCGAACTCAAGTTTGTTTGCCCCGTGAGCGCACTTTGTTTGGGCAGGTGTGAAAATGGCAATTGCGCTCTGGTGCGCCTCAAAACAACCGAACCAAGACCTTCTTGAAGACAACAAAAGTCTGGTGCAGTTTGTTTGTGGTAAGAACGTGTTCCGACCTCGATCTGCACCAACAGCAGTTACATTACGCAAAAACGTTTGTTATGGTTTAGGACAGATCGTGATTTGGGTTAAAATTACTTTGTTAGGGTTAGGAGACAGTTGTCTACATGGTTAGAATAATAACCACTTTATTAAAGGAGCTGTATACACCTGCACACGGCTCACAACATGGAAGTGGCTGAGCTGAGAGGTAGCAGCTAACGGTGTTAGCAGTGTGAATAGCGCTAACAAGGGCAACAATGGTGAAAGAGCTAAAGTGTTTCCTGGCAATGGAGGGTGGGCACTATGCTTCAGCAATGACACTGTTCTGCCAGTGTGGGTCAGGGTTAACAGGGGTAAATGCTGTATGAGTGTAGTGCAGAGCGGCGGCAATTAGCTAGCCAGTGAGATACACACAAAGGGACTCACATGCAGTAACATTTATGTGTCGCGGGTCTGTCTACCGCGACAAAGAACTGAGAAGCTTGGATTACATTCTCTGCTCAGGACACCATTACTCCAATATATCTTTACTTAGCAAATATTTGCTGCTATAGTAATGTTCTGAATGTTGTATACAGAAACTTCAATATTTGGGACCATCGTGGGCTGTCTGTAAGAAAAAGGAAATGAACAGCAGTCTATCATGTTCAATTCCAACATTTTGTTGTTGTCACGATAATAACGCCACCTGACTTCTTGTTTTGTTCTGAGGAGACAAGAGTCATAATTCTGTTAATTTGAAGTTTATGTGCTGAACAGTATGTGCTCTACCCAGTGAGCTACCAGGGTACCCTCAAAGACAAAATTCTTACAGCCAGCAGAGGTCTTTGTCACTTGAACATAAATATTTGATGTATATTGGAATTTGCTAAAACAACTGATGCTGTCACTGTTTTTGGGAGGACAGTCTCACAGCAAAACATGAGTGAAGTTGAAAACTGCCATTTTGTATGCGTGATCATAAAGCACAGCATTGTCAAAGTTTAGGGTGAGCCGATCATGAAATATGTTGTGAAACACATAAGAGTATTAACTGAACTTTGAGGCAATGAAAGGCTTTAGAGATCACAAAGAGAGAGTCTGCTTCTCTCTCCAGGTGTCTACACTGTTTGTTGAGTCACTCGTTGAGTCAGATTTCCTTCTCCCACACACCTTTTGTGTGACTCTCGGTCCTCCGCAGTGGGAAAGAATCCAGATTTGGAAACATTTCTAAGTGCTGAATTGTAGGAATTCAGAGGTCACGCTACAAACTCTCAATGTCCCTCATCAAGCCCATTTGAACAGCAGCGCTGGAATGCCAAATATTCCATTCGGCACTAAATGAGCCGGGTCATCCCGGACACATTAAAGCCCTGAGTAGAAAATAAAAAGAATGAAGTATGAACATTTGAATGAGCGCAAGTCTCCCTCTTCAGCCCCCTACAATCCACCCTCCCCCTCTCCTCCTCCTCCTCTCTGCCCGCTCATTATCCCTGTCACACGGGACCAGGGCCCACTTGGCACAGCCTTGTGGACTTAATTGAATTAGACATACCCGCTTGTTTAGGCATTGTGTGGTGGCATGAGAATCTCCCAGCCTTCTCCATGAAGCCAGAAGAAAAGAGAGGCATCGGCAACACTTCATCGGCAAGATCTGAGAGCTGGGGATTCTCAGGGATGGAAGGGCTGCTGCAAAACGAAGGACCACCAGTCTCCCATTGTGCCCTGGCTCAGTGCCAAGTGCAGGGTGGGACTCGTCCAGGGGTGTCACTAAATTTAACCCTGAGGTGTGGCAAAGTCCCCAACATCGTACAAACATTGTACAAACAAAAAAGTTACTGGTGACATATCATTCAATAACTGAAACATTTATTTGACACAGGGCAATACATAGTTTAGGGAAAATATTCATCCTGACATGCTGCACTGATGCAGTCTATATCTAGATATGACTTCCAAATTGATTCTGTTAAATTAAGCTTTCTTTTTTCTCTGCTTTAAAAGTTGGTTTCACTCAGGATCAGTGGGGTAGTCAAGATGAACGTGAGTGACAGATGTTACTCCAACATTAGGCCCGACCTCGGGGACTGGTTCACTTTTAAAAGACTGTCTGCAGTGAAAAATCAAAACACTGACCCTCACTCGGGAGAGCGATCGCATCCTGTAAGATTCCAAAGCCAAACACAGTTATATTTTCCTAAACCCAACCACGTGTTTTTGTTTCCTAAACCATGTGCGTTAATTGTAGGAGGAAAAAAATGCAAATTTGTGGTGTTGTACTGATTTATTGCATTTATTTTGAAAGAAACTGCATGTAAACGTTAAATTTCCTGTGAAAACAGAAGTGTATTTTGAAAGAAGACAATGCATGTAACAGGCAGAACTTGACATGGTATCCCAGAACATCAACAACCACAACACCCAGGGTACCTTGCACGTCATATCTGGACATGGAAGGGCCATGACCAAATGTCTATATGTGTCAAGATCAGAGTGACAATGTGTTGTAATGAGGCAAAGGTGTAGCGCCCTGACAAATCAAGCCAAAGGTCATTGTCGGACCGTGGATGAACGTCTGTTTCCCTAGTTTTTGTGGTGTGTCCCGCACCATCGGTCCCAGCAGAATCCTTTGGTGAGAGCAACCACTCTGACAGTTCAGCTCAGTGCACAAGTAGAGAAACGGAAGTGAGGAAAGCAAACCAACAACTAAAGTCAAGATGGTGTGAGATCGCAGCAAACTTCTTATATTAGGTAAGATTATTTTGTAGCCAGTAAGCTATTTAGCAGAAACAATTCATGCATAGAACAGCACCACAACAATCCTACGGGTTGTGCAAGTCCTGTACCACAAAAATTAAATATGTGTAAATTACGGAGGACTGAAATCACCTACAGGGATTTGAAGATGCAAAATATTGATTTGAGCTTTATATTCATGTTTTTCTAAAACTAATCCTGCATGCAGGCATTTCTGAAATTTTCAGCTCACTACCCCATAGCATTTGCAGCATGTTTTTAAAATAGTCCATTTCAGCCATCTGTTGCGATGCTTGCAGGCCTCTCCTAAAACTATTCTGCAGCTCTTGACACCAGCGACAGCACTCACTGTGCCAGCTTAACCCTCTGACTCCTACCTTTTCCAGCCACAGTCTTGCTGCTGACTTTTAAGTCAAGAGTCAGTCACTTTGTCGTTAGAGATTTTTCTTTCTTTTTTTTTTTTTTGCTTTAAAATGGAAAGAAACCTCTTCTAATGTGATTGCCCTTTTCCATTTATCTTGACGGGGTCTAAATGGAGGCGCTACAAGGGGATGCCTGGGCGCTGTCACTACATAACGTCACCTCCCTAACCCCAGGGGTCAGGGCCAGATTGACACCATAACCCACAGCCCTGATCCTCCTTCAGCCTCTTTAGAGGTGCACCCGGCCGGCAGTAATTCGGCCCGCACTTTATTCATTTGGAGATCAGCCAAGCTGAAAAGATAAGCTCTGAATAATTGGAGCCCACAGACCACGGAGAATCTGATGGGATCTTCCAGTCTTTAACTTTTTCTCCCTCTCTCTATACCCTCTTACAACTGGAGGACACCCCTTGTTAGATCCAGGCAGCCAGATGGGCGAAAGAGGAGTGGGATGATCTGTGGTGCTTTGCAGAGAGGGATGACACTGGCTGTAGGGACCTGTCACTCACGTGCAAGGGGAGTGAATGTGGAGCTTAATGAATCCTCCACAGCCACCAGTGGACAAGACGAAGCTCTGTGTGGACACCAGACAGCCAGACAGTACACCATCCTGCCTCCTTTTCAGTCTTTCACTTTGGCTCTCTCATGGCCTCATGGCCTCTTTCTCTCTATTTTTTTGTAGCAGTTCATCTGATTTTCACGTGATTAAATGATGGCTTTTATTGTGAAAGGAATACATTCAAACCAAATGTCAAGGCAAACATGTTGAATTTAAAGGATTTAAAAAACAAACAACAAAATTAGTTTTACACGAGGTGGTCCTGGGTGGCACACAAGGAGTTTGCAAAAAAACTGTTGAGCTACCGTGCCACATGAACATCCCCTCGAGACACGAGATAACTTGTTAATAGAGCAGTCAAATCTCTCTGGGAGGTGGGACACTGGAAACAATAACACATGAAAATGAGGCACTTTGCTACTGTAGTTAATCATCCCTCTGTCAAATTAGCATTCCCCCTGCGCCGCATGGAAGACACCACGGCAGATAGACAGGGCACCGTTAGCCGCCCTGTGCAACAAAGGGCTAGCAATGGGGAGGCTGCAGCTATACTGGTAATGTCAGGTCCCAGGTCAGCTTGGTCCAGAGCCAGTGGAAGCCCATGCTGCGCTCTGCCTGTCCGGTGTTGTCATAACAGAGCGGTTTTACTGTATGAGGCGAGAGGGAGGACAAGAGCGGCTGCAGCCTCCTGAAGACAGACAGAACAACAGGACCACACACTCATTTCTCATTAACGTCAGCAGCAGACGTGGTTTTGTTCTTTTCTTTTTACTCTTCCCTTTCACATGTTCTGACACAGACCTATTAGGTGTAGCAACAAGAAGTGTGTGTCGCTTAAAAGACTCTGCCAGAGGGGCTGGGGAAGTTACATTTGGAAATAATTGATTGCAGATAACTTGCTTGTATCAATTTTGTGATTTTTTTCAATCATAACTGTGATAACTTACTAGATAGAGATAATCTAGATAATCTCACTAAACTGAAAATCAGAGTAATCCCATGCTATTTGTTTCTCTGTAACACTGAATCTCCTCAACTTGTTTTTATAAAACGCTGATTGCAAGAAATTGCCAGTAATTATGCGCATTATTGCACATAATTACGGTTGTCTGATATGAATCATAGTTCTTTTTTTGTTCTTGCCATATGTCTTACGGCTATATGTGTTTAATGGTAATAACAGCATACTGGAATCCGCCCCTCTTAATGATTGTGAATATGATAATAAAAGTATAACTTGAACGTGTGTGTTGACGAGCTGTGCAGCAGTCAGTAGCAGAGAGAGTTCATTCTGGACATTTATCCTCCGGCCGTTTCTCCCCTTTGTTGGCCTGTACTTTGACAGAGGCCAGGCATTGTGAAACATAATAATCCTGATTATTACAATAACATCAAACACCGCACGAGACCTCGAGCAAAACCCAATGGCATGACAGGCTCGGACAAATCTCCAGCCATCAAGACAAGCAAAATATTTTCTTTGCCCAATCACAGGGGCACATTGCTTCCTGTCCCGGAGACAGTGTCACCCAATGGCTCCTTGTTTTCCACAAGCCGTGTTTCCTGTGTTAGAGGGCATTTTTATGGAGAAAAAAATAATACACTCTCGCATGAAGCACTCGCACATGCCATGTTTACGGTAATCAAAAGAGCTGACAGAGCAGAGAACAGGAAAGTCGATTATTGGAAATTTGAAAAACAGCTTTTTAACGATGTGACGGTTCATCTGTGGCCGACACATAGACATAATGGTAAAAAGGAGATCAGGATTTAAATGTTGGCATTGTACATTTCTGCAAACCACGGATACTTGTGTACATTTCATATGTATCATATTATTGTTTCTAAAGTGACATAGTATATGAGCTAACTTTGTCATCAGGAGGTGGAGGGAACGGTGTACAGTGTGACACTTAAGTGAGACACCTGTCAAGCTGCAGACTGCTGTTCGAGACCAGCAAAGGATGGTTGCGATTTAGTGGCTTTATAGGCGCCAAACATGGACGTTTTTAGCGAACTGTCGCTGTTTTTCTGCTGGGAAAGTCAACGACAAGTGGTTGTTTTTTACTGAGACATCGCTGCATTTGCTGCTGGGGTAGTAGGGTGGAAAACAGTTGTTTTTTACCTAGACATTGCTACGTTTCCTGCCTGAAAAAGTGCGATAGAAAGCGATTGTTTTTTACTGGGCCATTGTTAAATTTCCCTCTGGAAAAAGTGAGAGAGAAAGCAACTGTTTTTTACGGAGACATCGCTGCATTTCCTGCTGGGATACTGCAATGGAAAGTGGCTGTTTTTTACCGGGTCATTGTTGCATTTCCTTCCAGAAGAAGTGCAATAGAAAGTGGTTGTTTTTTAGTGACATGTTGCTGTGTTTCCTGTCTGGATAATGTGAAGACAAGTGTTTTTTATTTATGTATTTTCACCAAGGCATTGCTGTGTTTCCTGCAGGGATAGTGCAATGAAAACCAATTATTTTAAGCCAAAACATGATCTTGTCTTAACTATAACCAAGTAGTTTCTGTGCCTAACATAACCACATGTTATGCACAGCATGGTTAAATTGTTAAGTTTCAACGTATCTGCTACAGAATAACATACAAATATATCTGTGGTGTACAGAAACGTACATTGCCAACATTTTTTCCTGGTCATTCGGTTGGGATTTACTGCTTGTCCATCTCCAATGACAAAGTAAAATATACAACCGACCTGTCATAAATATACTGCTGATACTGAAATGGGATGTACTGCTAAATATCTAAGTTATAAAGAAGGACAGAAAGCAAAACCAAAATAGAAATAAAATTAACTGTACACCACTGTCACAGAACAGTATTGTTTTATTTGATTATGTTGTTTGAACATTTTGTTGCTTAAATTGTCAAAGAGAGAAGGATTTTCTTGTTGGCTCAACATTTCACACATTTTTAAAGTGTCCTTTATCTTCTTTAACCATCTGACTCCGAGTCAGTAATGAATAGATGTGCAGACAGCTGAAGTGGTCCCGTATTATAAATCAATGACGGTTTGTAATTCTCTTCATTTAAACAAAGGGCAAACGAATAAAACCCCATTAAGATGACATGTGAATTGGCAAACAAACTGTTTAATTTGTGTCTGCTGTGTGAAGGAGGCTTTCCATCCGTGGGCCTGGGGGCAGCCCAAATTTACATCTGATTGGAGTTTAATGGCCCATGGCTGCTTTTACTGCACAGTCACTATGGCGACCAAGCTTTTCTCAAGATTTTCAACAGACTAAAATGTCCTTTTTTTGTCCATTGGAAATGTGTCATGCGAGCCAAATGGGGCTGGGGCTTGTATGTATCAATTTGTTTCTGTTGCGGGGCCCACACTAGCCCTGCAATGAATATATGGGCCATTGAATCCCTGCGCACAATGGCCACAGCTGATGCGGTTGCCACAGAGACACGCCCACACAAAGGGTCGGAATGATGACATATGGTCCAAACCTGCCCAGTCGGTGGACCCCCAATAGGCGGACTGCATTGATGGACAAAACCCCACGTTAGCCATTTATCCGTGCCTACTCATTTCATGGTAAGATAAACTTTTTATAAAGTTTCCACAGCCCATGCACAAGAAGTAAACGGCTGGTGAAAAAGCCACCATGTAAAGTGGGGGGAATTCATCATTAAGTGATTAACAAAGGCTTCTTTACCACCTGCTTCTACATTAATACGCACATTAAAGGCCCCTCTTTTTGTTTAAGGTGAAAGAGAGGAGATGGAGGAAAAAAGCATTAACTTAAAGACATAATAGAACGAAGCATATGTCAGTACTTTCAACATTTTCTAGCCCAAAACTCCTCGTGTGCATGATAGTGTTTATGCCTGTTGCTGCTGAATATATTGTACTACATCCACTACAAGTATTTATTGCTGCTTCTTCATTTTTTATTATATAAAACACTTATAGTGTAGTTGTCAGATACAGAATTTAGAACATTTAAATGAGTACAAGTATGAAAGTGACCAAAATAAGGTGACACAAAATGCACAAACTTTGTATTTTTATTTTCAGAAAATATATTAAACAACATTTTACAACTTAGATTACTTATTTTTTCCTTTATGGTGGATTTCTGTGTTTCCTGCCAAACATGTGTGATGCTATTTATGATTTAATGAGGACCTGGTGGGTGTAAGACAAAAATAATCATCACTGTGACATCATCAACACAGGCCTGCCAACTGTTTAAGAGGAAAACCCCCAAAGAACAGGCGTGTGGGTAGAAGAGGCATAATTGCATTAGGAAAGATAAGCAGTGTGTGAACAAGACATTTAAGAGTTGACCTGTTTCATTACTCACCACTGAAATATGTGATGATGTCATTACAGGCTTTGTATGGTGCGAGGGCTGTATGGGGTCAACCATTCACTTAAGGCAGTGCAGATGCTCCACTCTAAACTGGCACTATTGAAATCTGAGCCAATGAGGTAATTACATTTTGTATAAAGGTCTGAGATGTTGAGGTCAGTACTCACTTATTAAAGATATAACCAAGCAACTGAGAGCTCAGCATTAACAGTATTAGTGTCGATCACGTGATTAGTTTGTCAACAAGAAATGAATCACTGACAATTCTGTTAATTGTTAAACTTAGAAGTAACTCAGAAAGCAATACTGTCAAATATTTTTTGGCACCGGCTTCTCAAAGGTTCTGATTTTCTCTGATAATGTTGCTAATTAATTACTAGCTGCCAGAAGAAAATGCTGGCATTGAATGTTTCTGCAAATTAATAATTCTTATTTGAACGTTTCATATGTACCATTATCAACGTTTTAAAGTGACGTACCATATGAGCTGACTTTCTCATTTGAAAGTGGAGGGGATGGAGGACGGCTTGGCACCTAGGCGAGGTGCCTGTCAAGCTTCAGACCACTGTTAAAGACCACACCAGTTGTCCATTTGTGACCCTTCACAGCATTTCCACCATTATTTGTGGCCCGAAATCCAGGTGTTTTTTAGTGGCACATCACAGTGTTTCCCAGGGATCTTTGAGCTGCTGAATCAAGGTGTTTTGCACCAACATATCACAGTATTTTCCAGCGGTATTTGGACCACCAAATCAGGTGTTTTTCATCTATCTGTCCCTGCTTTTCCAGCAACTTTTGTGGCGCCAAAAGTCAGTGTTTTAAGCCAAAACATGATTTTTTTCCTAACCTTGACCAAGTAGTTTTTGTACTTACATCCAACCAGCATTTTTGGGAAACATTAGGTTTCTATGTAGGCTATTTGCTACAAATAATGTACATATGTAATCTACTGTTTGCAGAAACGTACAATGCAAACCTTTTTTCTGACGATTGGTTGGGTTTGTGACTTTTGGTCAGACAAAAACAATCTGATGACACCATGCTGAAGTCGATACATCTTTTAAGATTACCCATTCATTAACAGTTAGCAGTTAACAATAATCAATGGCCCTAAATCCCAAAGTCCATACTGTAAAGTTCAATTAATTCTCTTTAATACAACTTTTTTTGTCCAAAACTTCTTTAGTGCTAAATAAGAAATGTTAGCTTGCTAACATGGTAACCTATGGTGACCTTGGTAAACCTGCTGAACATCTGCATGTTAATACTGTCGTTGCGAGCACGCTAGCATTCTGACTTTAGCATTTAGCTCAAAGCACCGCTGTGTGTGAAGAGCCTACGGCCTAACAGAGCTGCAAGCACGACTGTAAACTCTCTGTCTTGTTATACAGGTTTCAGTGAACTAGCAGGAAGTCTATTTAAGATGTTCCAGACACACATACACACACACACACACACACACACACACACACACACACACACACACACCAGTGGCGGATGGTGACTCAGAAAAATGACAGGAGGAAAACACACCCACTGCGTCATGTTATGTTATCTCTATGTTTAATGAAAAATTAATCAGTAAAACAAAGTCTTACAAGCAAAAATGGAGTGAAACTACATTTACTCAAGTTCTGTACTCAAATTCAGCTATATTCTATTTTATGCTAACATATACTTCTCCTCCGCTGCACCTCAGCAGGAAATAACCTTTTTTTTCCTCCAGTACATTTAGGACTGACTTTAGTCACACACACATGAACACACACACATTCATTTATAGACCTATGTGACAGGTCAAGCCAATGTGTCACTTGATGTCAGCTAAGATGACGAGCTGTGAGTAAGACCCGGAAGGAGATCTCACTTGGTTTGAATCAGAGGTGACAGGTCCTTCTGGATATGACCTGTCTATTCCCTGATTTCACCCCAGCCATCCGCCCGTCTGTCCCCTGCATGGACGCCTCCATTGACCGCTGTCAGTTAGAGGGACCTGAAGAAGAACATTACCCTGGGAGGTCAAAGACCCCCAGGTGACCTGGTGAAGCCCCCTCGAAACACTTCAGTGGACAAGCAGTGTCCAGACCAGACCTGTTTTCAACGGGCGCTCTGCAGGCCAATCTGGAGCTGTCAAACCGGAAACAGAGGGCACATGCGCCGTGAAATTTCAAATGAAACACGGGCGTCTCAATCAGCAAGGCCCTGGATGTGATGCTCCAATCTTGTCTGAGCAGAGCATCGATGATCCTGATCCTAGTTTTGGATGACATAGATATGATTCTGCACAATACTGCATAGCTCCCAACACACACTTCTACACACACTCATTCTCTGTATGATCACATGAGCAGACACACAGATTCCCACACATGTGCACGGGTGCACAGACCCCACCCTAAGACCCCACACTGCACAGCTTTATTCAGAGCTCCCTTGAATTCACACAGAGATCTAAAAATACCCGCTTGGGAGGAAATCCCCGCATTCCGCAGCAATGGACCTGCACTACAAAGACATCCAAACAATAAGCCTCTCCCAGCTCGGAATCATCCCAGACAATATAGGAAGACTGAGGCATCAGAGAGTTGTTTTTCCCGGATAGACTGTTGTGTCTAGGAGTGGAAACCTCTGACCACCGCCGCTGACTCATGGCAACTGGCCATATGTGAAAGAATAGGCTGCACAATGACACGTATGTGGAAACCAACAAGGGCACAGACGTATCCATAGACAAGCAAAAGATGGTAAAGGCATGAAAGTTAGAGGCAGTAGGAGGTTTCTCGTAGCGACAAACCAACAAAAAAAGGTCACAGTTGTTATTGAGCTCTAGTTTAATGAGCGGAAACCAACATGTGACAGAGAAAGTAGATATTTAGCAGGTGGTTCATGACTCAGCTTCTCCGTGTTGCTTTCGATGACCACAGCCAAACACACAACAAATCTGATTAGAACGTGATGAAGCTAAGAACCACTAGGCTGATAATAACGTCTATGTATTGTGAAGCTTTGTTCAAATGGGACTGGGAATATGAACATTGCATCTAAGCTGTGTCGATGTCATACACATGGTTAACTTAACCAACATTTCTGTTTGTGGCAAGTATTGTATGTATTACAGAGGAGGTAAACTGCCATTTAAAGAAACTGTGGTAACATAAATTTGGCCTAAACTTCTCAGTGGGTTTTATTTTCAGTTCTCTTTTTCTTCTTCAGTTTACCTTCTGGGTCTAAGTCGATATCAAGATCATCTTTTTCATCTGGTTCATCTTCCATCAAACTCATTAAAGCCTCCTTTGCTGTGGTGAGTTTACGCCCTTTTGGCAGTGAACAAAGCATTGTGGCGTGCTCTATCCATGATGCTTTACTCAGCGCCAAAAGGCGGTAAGCTCACTTGAGCCTTCTTTTAATTACAATCTATGGATCACTATTTCAGATCTGACTGCAAGCTTTCATTTGATATTTGATACTTATATTAACCTAACATGGCACTTACACCCCTTTGGCTCCAAGTCCTCAGTTTACAGTACACACATATATGATCACTTGGCCCACAATGAAGAGACTAAACAATCACAAGTGCTCTGATCTGTGTTTCATAGTTAGTTATATTTACAAAGTTTGGACAAGTTGTGCACATGATCATCCAGCCCTGTCTCCTGAGTTGCAACAGCAAATACGTTTTAGCATGCTACCCAGATAATGAAAAATACTGATAGTAAATGCATCAGCAGAACTGACGATGCACTTTATTTGTGTTTCTCCAGTATTGATTAATTAATACGACAAATCTTTTTAGGCACTCACAGCACTTGGTTAGAGTTGAGGAAACACCATGCTCTTGGTTAAATATTGAAAATCTCAATAATTATTTGAAGCACAAGACAAGACATATTCAATTTATCAGCATTTAGTCAAAACCTCAATCTTTCCCTAAATTTAACCAAAGTGCTTTTGTTGCTTGAACCAAACGACACTAGAGATTCTAGGGGTGTAACGATACACAAATTTGCATTGAATCTTTTGGTATGAGGCTTTGGGTTCAGTATCCATTACAAACTGAACGATACACTGAACTAATCCTGTTACATTTGGAAAATAAAACACATAGCTTAAACTGGACATAACAGGCAACATGCTGTCTGCCCTCACACCCTCAAACTAGAACACTCCATTCCATTGAGACACACTGGCCAGAAGCTACACCAAGCTAACTAGTTGCAGGATGGTTAGAAACACCATTACCACACTACAAATAGAAGATCCTCCAATAACCTACAGGTCTGGCATGGGAGCCACTTTGGTTTTGCTTTGTATTATAACAGCGATGACGAGAGAGTAGTGGATAAAAATACAATAGCACATCAGCTACACGACAGTAAGTAATAGGGCATTAACAGAAAAGCCGATTTGTCGACGTGTCGACGTCAGTGGCACAAGTCGACACCCCCCAGGAGGAGTCGACAAGTCATGTGTTTTTTCCCTCTCTCTCTGTGGCCCTCATTTATCAAACGAGCGTAGAAACAGGTGCAGATCTGAGTGCAGGATTCATCTTACAATAGGACACACGTGTGATTTATGAAACGTTCGTATCTGACCAGTCCCAGCTTACGAATGATCAGGCCTTGATAAATGCGGCGGCTGAAATCAGTCGTCATTAGCATGCCACGCCCTTAAATATTCATGGTTCAGAAGCCTCGCCCTGTGAGGTCGCAACATGGAGAGGAGAAATATTGCAAAGAAGAGAAACTTTTCTGAGCTGGAAATCGACACCCTCAAGTCTGAGGTGGAGGTAAATAAAGACATGCTTTTTGGAAGTTTAAAAACTAACATTAAAGGAGCCCATAAAAACGCTGTCTGGAAGAAGATCACGGAGGCAGTCAGCAGTGTCACCGTTGACAAACAGACTCCAGCTGAGGTTTGAATAAAATTCTCAATAAGTAGCCTATAATGTAATGATGATAATAATAAAAAAAAATCTTTTATTCATCCATAGCTTTATAGCCAATGTCTGGTAGCTGATCAAGTCACAATTCTTTACGTTGAGGTCAAGAAAAAGTGGTCAGGCTTAAAGCTGGCAACAAAAAGCCCTTAGGCGCAGCAACACGCAGACTGGAGGAGGCCAACCAGACCCCAGCCTGAGCCTGACGGGACTGAGGAAAGAATCTCCTCACTAATCGGGTCAGAATCTATCTCTGGCATAAGTGGTGGTGGAGACACAGACGCACTTGCGTCGGAGCCGGAGCAGAACGGTAACTAACAGCCCTCCTTTTGCTTGCATTAGTTAATTTAACCTGACAGTACACTACTGTCCAAACAAATAGGCTTACAGGTGTTACACAGGTACACATTTTTATTGTTTTGTTTAAATGCTGTTTCAGAGCCAGGCACCAGCAGCATGGCGTCCAGGTCCTCTCCCCAGAGCGGTCCCACCGAGCCAGGCAGGCGAGCGCGTGCCCTCCGCCTCCCGTGCTTGGCCAATCATCACGGCAGAGGTCCTGGAAAGGCAGGACGATGTGAAAAATACATGCCGAGCAGTCACTGGTGCATGGAGTGGAGTCCGCGCGGTCGTAAAATCTGAGCTTTGCGCGCACAGGGCTTGCAGACATCTGCTTTGAGTCCGCGTGGACCTCTGCATAGTCCGTTCCGCGTACGTTCCGCCCGAGTATGTTCAGGCCTTGACAGACACACATCACATGTGTGGAGATACTTCACTTTCCTCCGCCATGTCAATGTGATGACATCATCAAATGACTTGTCGACTGGACTTCGACTTTATTGACAGATAAGTCGACCTGAAAAAAATCGTTAATGCCCTAGTAGGTAACATCAGTGGAATACGTCAAATGTCAACTTGTGTACACTGACTTCACCCCAGTGTGCCAGTCACTGGGACTAGACGAAAACAAGGAGCAACACACGGGCTACAAGCTAACGTGATGACAGCCGCAGACATGAGACTTGACTCTGTAGTGGAAATGTAAAGGCTTTATGAACATGCGTATTGTATGCAAGTCCTGCCACAGTATTCCTTCAATAAGACCATTTCAGCAAGACCATAATTCCCGCTTTGTAGCCCTACCAAAAAAAAAGCCAAATTATGTTTTAAAACATTTAACAAAAATATAAAAGGAAATTTCTCTAGCATTTCAGAGACTGAATTGTTTCTTTTGTGTATTTATAACTACAATATTACATTTTAGATTTTACAAAGATGTGTTTTTGTTTTGTTTCGTTTATCTAAGAAGACACCCCAGAAGATGGTCACTCAGGTATAGCTCCATCATTGTTCAAAATTGGAAAAGATTGTACTTTAATGATGTCAGTTATAATAGACTAATCCATACCCATTAGTAGCTTTGTCACCTTCTACCTATGCCAATCCTCAATGCCTATGTGCAGTTTCACATAGATTGACCACATCAGTGAGTAGAAAAACGTGGGACAGACAGAATGACTGACTGACAGTTTCCATGATTATGTACAGCATACCATGCCATGACTTATTCATACCAAAAATAAAAAAAAAAAACAACAACATTGGGCCACAGGGGGAGCCACAGCAATCGGTTGCATTTTAGCCATTTTTAAGCATTTTTCTGTTGTTATAGCGCCACCCAGTTGCCAATTAGAGTTAAATTTCTCCAGTCACCTTGAGGCATCCTGTTCTACATATCTACCAAGTTTAGTAAAAATCGATACGGCAGTTAGGCCTAGATAAGAAATTAGATTTTGAAATTAAAATTTTGTTTGATGGGGTCAATAATGGAGGGATCCCCTCAGATTATGTGTGGTCATATGCCGACAAAGTTGCGTGGTGATCGGTGAAACCCTTGAGATGTTATACACCTTTATGTGATGAGCCACGCCCTCCGCAATATTCATTGCCTTATAGAAGCTCAGTTTTAGTAAGTTTTCCAACTTTTGCCAAGAGGGAACTTTAGATATTGGTCCCTAGATTATGTTCGCAGAGTCTCATGCAGATCGGTCAAACTTCCTAGGAAGAGATTGTTTTTAAGTGTTTTTCAAAAAATTCAACATGACGCTACGACATACGGTGCATGAGATATGCCCATTCAAAGTTTGCAATTTCAATCGGTTGCTATAGCACCCCCCTTTGGCCAATTGATGTAATATTGCTTCATTCGCATCCTCCCATGACCCTCTACCACTGTACCAAATTTCACATGGATTGACCAAGTCAGTCAGGAGAAAAACGTGGAACAGACACACAGACACACAGACAGAGTTTGCGTTATATATAGTAAGATAAGATAAATTAATTTAAATAACATTTTTAAAAAAAAAAAAACTTAATAAAACTTACTAAAACTTACTAAAAAACTACTATACTTTTTTGCTGTGTCGAAAATGTACCGTAACACCACTGTTTGTATCATACCAAAATGAACCATGAATTTTGTGAATCGTTACACCCCTACAGGACTCAGGATGCTAACCTTGGTCTCTACTATCAAAGTTAGCATTAGTAAAGTTAGTTAAGTTTGTAAATTTGTACACCCACCATCCATATCAACCACCACCCTATCAACTCCCATCCAGTACAAAAACATAGCACTTCTTACACTTGAAAAACCCCAGAGAACATGACTCAGCAAGTGATTACTTTTCCTTGCAAAACATAACAGGGAAACAAATTAGTTGTCTAGGAACTTAAGTGTTTGAGTGGATGAGAGGACTATATATACTGTAAAAGGCTGAGCAAATATTGTGGTTGGTTTTTCAATATTTTTGAAGTTTTGAAAAGAGTCATGTGTTTTTAAAACCTGTGTCATCAAAACAATTATTTGGATGACAGATTTTTCCTTTAAAACAGAAAATCCTCAAACTGAATCTGTTTAAATGACTGACACCTCAGTGCCTAATTAAAAAATCACCAAACAGTGGATTCATATGAGCAGGTTCATCAGACCGACTCATCGGTGCCCTGTGGGTCTGTGAGGACTAGCGGTGTGCTAATGTCAAGGGGTGAAAGCTGCAGATCAGATCTCTCTGTGACCAACTTCATCAGAGCTCAGGTCACATTCTCAGGAACAGAGATTCCTCATTTAGACAATGGGATTTAATGACTCACGAGACTTTAAATTGCTGACAGCTTGATGGGCGCCTGCATTGTCACACAGACAGAATGAAGGTATTAATACGAGCTATTATTTTGCAGTTAGCTTTGCCGAGGACATATTGGTTTTTGTAAGCTAGTGCAGAATGTGAGCATTTAAAGCAGTTATAATACAGTATGAGACACATCAGGTTAATTAAATGCATGTAGTTTATATTATTTAAGACACGTACTGTCAGTTGTATACAGTTTATGGCTTATGCACGTGTGTATCAAGTTGTTATTCCTTTGAATGATTTACTAGTATTTCACTCATGTTCTTTAACAATGATGATTTTTTTTGCCACAAGTCCAATTTTTTTTAAATAAAAAAGGTCTACCTTTCCAAAGTCTGGACTGGATGAGATCTAATAAGGCAATACCTCCCGCTTGATTGACAGCTTAACAAAGGCAATGGGGCAGAGTGATTTGTCAATGGGTAAAAATCAACACAAAGAGCTATTGATTGGCAGGAGAGAAAGGGGGAGAGGACAATGAGTGCGGCTGTGGGATCTCGCTGAAGTGATCAATACTGGAGTTCTGCATGAGGGAGCCATCCCACTCTGTGTGTATACAGTCGGACACAGAGCAAAGATCAGCTATTGTACAGCCGCACTGGTGCTGTCAGTCAACGCAGGGCAACACTGCAGGGGGTGGCTGGGCACACACACACACACACACACACACACACACACACACATTATGCTCAGACTGTTCCCACACCTTACAGAGCGTTGAAGTGTTAGACTTCTCAGAAATAGACACCCACGTGTGTCTTTTTTTTATCACACAGAAAACAATTAATCACTTTTCTGAAAAATTGTGTGGCTGATTCAATTCAAGCTTTACTTTAAAAGGTTAGTTCACCAAAAATGGCTGTCCAATATCAATACTGATTAATGACACAGATACTTCTCACTGTTTCAAGTATGTGGGGGAGACACATAATTTTTTATAAGGTGAGTGCATCAGCAGTAAGACACTCATGAATACATTTTCATCAGCACTGAATGATTGGATCAGGTAGCTCAGTCTGTGGGGACTTGGCTTGGGAACTAAAGGGTCGTATTTGTCCTGTACTGACCAAATATGGAGTGTGGACTGACAGCTGGAGAGGGGCCACTTCACCTACACTGCCAAGGTGCCCTTGAGCAAGGCACCAAATCCACAAACTGCTCCAGGGGTGCCATATGATGGTTAACCCTGCCCTGTGACTTCTCCAAAATGCCAAAGAGATCAGATTCAACAGCCTTATGTGAATTTGCCTCTTGTCAAATTGCCTTGTGACTACTGACAAATAAAGAGATTATTATAATTTGCCAAACATTAAGCTTTTCTTTCCACTATTCTCTACTTATCTGATCTACGGGACTTGTTAGTAACTTTTAAATTGCACACCTTAGGCATGCTGCCGAGGCTCAGTAGGGTGGTCAGGTGTTAAATGGATGGACTTGCAATAGTGCACCTCACGCTACATTCATCCATTCAGGCATGCACACTAATGGCAGAGGCCAGTCCATCAGTCCATCCAATTAGCTGACGACCCTATCTACCTCCTGAGCCACTAATTACTTAATCACATCAGTTACAGTGAAGCTCAAGACAGTTTTAATGGTAAACCTAAGGCGGTGGTAGCTGCATACATGCTAACAATAGGTGTAGAGGAGCAAAGAGTGCACACACCAAGAGGAGTGCTCATGCAGCCCAGTCACCAAATAAAACTTTGGCATTGTATGTATACCACAGATGTGTTACATTTATACGTTTCATAAGTATGGCAGAGTTCAGATCACATGTAGCCTATATAAGCTGAGTTTCTAATCAGGAAGAGTGGATGGTGGATGGCATGGGTGAGATGGCTACCAAGCAGCAGACCACTGTTCAGACCAGCTGTATTTGCAGCCACAAAAGCGGATATTTTTGAACAAGAGTTTGGGACATTTCTACCCTTGTTTGTAGCAACCAAACTGGGTAAACACGATATTTTCCTAACCCTAACCAGGGTGGGTGTTTTTTGCGTCTAAATCTAACTACACATTACCACAGCATTGTCACAATATACAATGAAAGTTGAAACGCAACATATAAAAACGTGTTGAAATGCAACATATCTGTGGTTTGCAAAAAATGTACAATACACACATCTATTCTAGCCAGGGGCTTGGGTTTTGTTTCGACATTGGCGGGGACATATTTGTAGCGGGGAGATTTGAGGTTCTATGCCAGGAAATTTTGAGAGTCAAGTAATTAACTTTTTGTATTCTGGTGATTTTTTTTTTTTTTTTTTGCCCCCGTCGTGCCGTTTAGGATTGTTTTATATGCCCAGAACATGGTGACTTCGATTTGTGTGGGTTTTTTGGTGTCCTATTGATGTGAGTGTTGATTCTCAAATTCTCAGACTTTATATCTGAAGTATCGATACTTCATTTAGTTGAGAGTAGTTCTTCAGCCAGACACATTAGAACTAGAAGAACAAATGCAGCATCGCTCCCAAACATCCCATATAAAGGAATAGACGTGAGGAGTGTTGGTAAGAGACACACGGCCAGACACTCACAGAGGGAGGGATTCCCTCATGAATAGGCTGCGACTGAGAATAACATGCCAGACAGTGTCTCGTGTGTATGTTTGGCCCGTGCTAATCTTATCAAGGCTCCATGTATTCATCATGAGGCCCGCTTTCTTCAGCTCTCGAGAGCAGAACATGGCTGAAGATGAGTGTCGGACGGGTCATCCATCCCGGAGCGATCACCACCAGCAGAGAGAAAGGCACACGTAGAGACACTGTTTACTTTCTGTCAGTCCATCGCTGAGCACTACTAAAAAGCTGTTTGTTATAAAGATAAGAGTGTGACAGTGGGGTGACTGATGTGTGCAGGGGGAGTATGAAAGTGGTGATGGATAATGTGTTTTAACATTTCCTTTTAAGTCAATTGCAATATTCAAACTAACACATGATTTCTCATTTTTTTTTAGATTCCGATATGATAGAGTATAATTAACCACTGGTGCACAATCTAGAATAGCTGAACTACATCTGTCTACTGCCAAAGGCACAGACACACCAAACTGACAGCAAAGAAGTATAGTGGCAACGAGGGCCAACTGTTGCATCACTTCACATCCCCTGTGTCGCTAACAGCCAACTACACTCTCCAAACCAGCAGGTGGCGGCAGTCTGGATACATCACTCAAAAAGGGAGACATAAGACCGACAGTCAAGATAGTAGTTATCAAGTTAGCACATTAACAACACAATCTCATATTGAAAATACAAAAGATATTTACTGTGCACTATAGTGAACAATAACACAAACAATTACGAACAGTTTCTGATAATGAGCTAAGAAAAATAATTCTACCTTTTGCAGCAAGTTTGTTTCAATCTTACACCCTCTTGACTTTAGCCGTTTGTTTACTTTCCTCACTTCTCTTTGTCCTCTCATGCACTGAGCTAAACTGCTAATCAGAGAAATTTAATTTACTGACGGCACTGCCAGCTCTGACACCAATTCAGCATGCTTAATTGGCCAAAAAACAGGCAACAAATGCCAGCTGACTGGTGCCAATGGTGCGGGACACACTGCAAAAACTACAGCGACAGATGCCTAGTGTGATAGGGCCCTAATATCAAACTGCTGATAAGTCAATTATAATAGGCAGAAGGAAAAAATCCAAATTTTACACCAAACAGTAACTAGGAAGCTACAGTTTAAATCAAATGTGTGTTGTTTGTATCAAAGTGGGTCCTCAACAGTTGCAGGGGGCCGCCAAATAATTGTTTGATAATTAATTGAAAGTATCTTTTTAATTGCAGTTTGCAACTTCTCCCAATGTCAGTGTGGATTTTCTCCAGGTACTCAGGCTTCCTCCCACAGTCCAAAGACATGCAGGTTGATTGGTGACTCTAAATTGCCCGTAGGTGTGAATGTGAACGAGAATGGTTGTCTGTCTCTATGTGTCAGCCCTGTGATAGTCTGGCGACCTGTCCAGGATGTACCCTGCCTCTCACCCAATGTCAGCTGGGATAGGCTCCAGCCCCCCCGCGACCTCTAACAGAATAAGCGATTACGGAAAATGAATGAATGAATAAGTCCAAAATATCATTAGCAAAGCTAATCAGCCTGTTCATTAACAAAAAAAGAACCCATTTAATTTCCAGTACACAACACTGATGATGAGCTAACTGTTACCCATGAATCATTGTGCAATCATGTGAGCTAGCTTTCTGTCAAATGTATTCTTTTTTAGGATTAGGGTTGTTGTTTTTACCTATGTTTCACATTAAAACATGAAGTATAAATTAAATTAATGAATCAATAATTGTTATTTTAATAGTGTATTGTATGCACCATGAAAAGGTGTGTATATTTTGGGCACTTTAGGCTGCCTTACACATTATTGTAAGCCAAGTCATATGCAACTCTAGTTAATACAATTTATGTTGTAGGGGGTCCCTTCCTTTTCTCTTTTAGCAAAGGCACCCTCGCCTAAAAAATATTAAAAACCCCTGTATAAAAGTATTTGTGTTACTGTGTTTCAGAATGTTTTGCTTCTCGTCTGCAAATCTAGTTTATGAGAAATATGTACAGAATGGTTTTGAGGTTGTTAAAGGTAGTTTATTTTCAAAAGCTGATTCACTGTCATATGACTGTTACATTGGGCTTTATCGAAGCAGACATTTTATTAAAGCGTTATGTCCCAAAGGGATTTTTAAAAAATGGAAATTATAGCTACTTGATCGGAGCAGTTACTATGCCTTGTTTGAATGATGTTTGACTAATGTCTCGAGGGACTTTGGCATGAAGAAACCATTTGTTTCGTGTGTGTGTGTGTGTGTGTGTGTGTGTGTGTGTGTGTGTGTGTGTGTGTGTGCTTATGTGCGTGTGTGTACCCAGCTGCATTCTCGGCTCTCTTTGCCCATTCTCTGGGCGCATTTGTTTGGAGTGAGCCCATCCACTTATTGACACTTGTCTCCCCTGCCTCTTGCATGACAATCCAGGCAATAAAACCACGAGTGGAGCACACACTGTTCAACAGTTACCATAAGAAAAACAAGAGCAAAGAGGATGAGTGTTTACCTTCCCAGGGCATGAAAAGAGGCAGAGAGGGAAGAAGAAAGAAAAAGAGGAAAAAAAGACAAGGGCTCATCTCATAACTCCAACTCTCTACCACACGCAGTGCAAAGACACACTGACACATATACACTCAGCTCCTACAGAGAGAGAATTTCAGTGTCTGCTTGTCATGTTTATATGTAGGAAAATGTCTTGATAAAGGAAAAGAAAACAAAATGGCAAGGGAAGGAAGAGCCCGACATTTTATAAAGGGCATGGCACCTTTTCAAATCCTGGTCACATCTGTTTTAAGGATTTGCCCCAGTGTCCACAGACAGAGACACACACAAAGGATGGCCCATATGAGATGGGACCAGACACCAGGACATCCTGTTTAGGGGACAATGCCCCCCTCTCCACTGTGCTAAAGTGATAATGCTCTTGCAACAGTGCGGCTGTCACCACCTAGCTTAGCCAGGGTCCTGAGAGGACAGGTTTCAGCGTCGTGGGATAGCTGGTCAGGAAATACAGCTGTTCAACACCTCCCAGAGTATAATATCCTTCTGTCAAATATGCTTGTATTTCATTCACTAAATATAAGACAGGGACTGAGACTTTCCGTCATCTTCCAGTAATAATCAGACAGGAAAATATGTAATATGCTAACTTTGCATTTTTTTGTAAACATAAAACGAAAGAGTGGCTCAAAGGAATAGAAAGACTAAATGAAATTGAACTTGCAGGTTTTGTTCCATAAGAACAAAATGTCATTCAAAATCAGTTTAACATTTGTTATATTGCAAATGATTACAAATCCAACTCTGGAATAAAACCTCGTAGACAGGGATGGCACATTTCAGCCAGATGGACTTCTAACAAGAGCAAGACAGGGAGGGCTGAATGGTATAAACGCCTTTTAGAGACAAGAGGTTTTAACTGGAAAGTTTTGAAAGATGACATTAGACAAAGTGTGGATGGATATTACGGACAAGGAGGAAACCAACAAATACAATACAATAAAAACTTGATAAATCTCCCAGATTAGGAAACTGAGAGCCACTGTACCAACTTGTTCTCATCCCAACTCGTCAAACACCGTCGCCTTGACGGACCTACACGTCAAAATATGACAGGCTCGGTACAGTTTCTGCTCCTTACATGCGTACAGTCTTTTTCAAAATAAACTCACGATGTAGATGAAGCACCTCATTTTTATGTTTATTTCCATGAGTTTAGGCAACCAAAGCACAGGCTGGTTTAGGAAAAAAGCTTGTAGCTTGCCCTGAAATAAGTCTGGTTGTTACTAACATCATCCACATCAACACATGTTAGCACACTACATTGCAATTAAAATAACTGCACTTACTTTTGGTTTCACATGCATAACAAACAGCAGCCTGCCAGGTGAAAGTCCGGAGTATGTTTGACCTATACTGTCCCGCCTGTCGATGTACATTGACAAAGTGGCAATATTTGATGAGTTGGACTGTTGCCTGCTGTGTCAATAACTGCCGCTGCCCATTGCGTATGATACCATATTAGTATTTGGAATTGAATTCATCCTTTAAAACTCTCTGACAGAAAGGAAACTGTTCCCTGTGCTTCCAGTATTTTTGCTAAACCAGGCTAAACACACCAAGGACCAAGCTCTGTACTGAACACACAGACATTAAAGGTATACTGTGCAGAAATATTGTTTACTGTTTGTAAACAGTGTCACCAGTGGAAGTGAAAGCCAACCCCAGATTCACTCTTTCACCATTTTTGAGATCTTTAATGCTGTGTCTGGATTTTCGTAGAGGCCTCTCCCCTTTGCTGCTGGCACAGGAGCTCTTAAGCACCTCCTCCATCATGCCAGGTGTGCTGCACCTCGTTAACTAATGCAGCACACCTGGGCAGATCTGCAAGGGAGGGAAAAGGGACATCAGCAGAGAACACACGCACAGCCCCAATACTGAGTCTGTATGTGTTGTTTTGTGGTGAAGGAAAATTTTGCATTGTATCTTCAGAATTCTTTTCAGTAAGACAGCAAGTTAGTCATTTCCAACGAAAAACATACCCCTTTTTCACCCAAATTAGCACATGTATGTGGTTTTTTTAAACACAGGAAAACCCACTAGAAATAGGCGATAGACTCTTTTCCCATTGCCAGTAGACTAGAGCTGTGTGCACTGCTCTGCAGCAGATGAGGGCACCTTTCTGTTTTTTTGTTTGTTTGTTTATTTGTTTGTTTTTAACAGGTGTGTCATGTTCAATGTTACAGACAGGCCTTTCATTCTTTTTTGAACTGCAGTCAGACAAATGCCAGCTTCAGGAAACTTAAATAACATCCCAGCTCCTACAATTTAAAAATTGTTTTTTTAATATCACATTACTAACATAAAATCTTTGAGTGCTAATTCATTCACATCTACCTGTTAAAATTACCCAGTCATCTTTTTATATTGACTTAAAGGTCTCTCTATCTGAGTGAGTTTTAGACAGCATTCCCAACTCTCATGTGCTTTTTATTTATGTGTATGTACATAACTTCTAACATACATGTTTAAGTGGCTTAACTTTCCTGAGTGGCAGTTTCGCATAGTTCGTTCCCTCCCAAGGTAAATGTTCACTTCACTTTACAGATACAATCAGCAGTAAATGGGACAGTATGGGAGGTGATGCTCAGCTGCGCGCGCACGCGCACGCGCACGCGCACACACGCACACACACACACACACACACACACACACACACACACACACACACACACACAGTGTGGTGTGGTTATGGTTATGGCTATTTTAAGTCATGGTGGCCCAATTACTATCTCGTCTCCTTTCCTCACGCCTCATCTCATTTCCTCTCCTCTCTCCTCTTGATTTTGAGAAGGCAGCAACAACAGACTTATTTGGATCAATGTTCGAGTGCTGCAATGGTGGACACGGACAATATTTCGTAGTGGCGCGTCATTGCACCTCATCAGTAAAGAAGCTAAACTTAATGCATTCACCCAGGTGCCGTATTTCTACCACTGCTGATTGGAGACAGAAATGATAAATACCCACGACTAATGCACAGTCATTTCACCCTAGAATAAATGCTGATTGCAACCTTTCCTATTAAATGAAAAAGCCAGATGTTAGCAGGTGTCACAAAAAAGTGACAAAATATAACATATATATTCAGCATCTATTTTTCGCTAGCATAGCCGTGTGCTGCTGTTACCCGAATCTGTTTGCTTATGTTGGTCATGATGAACATAGATTTGGTGAATGATACATTAACCTTGTATTTAACCATTATTTAGCTGGCGTTCATTGGATCACACAGAGTCCTGTACTGCATGTTGTCCTTTTGTTTGTGTGGTTATGTTTGTTGTATGTGTTTTTCCTTTTGTCACCTGATTAAATAAAGCTTATAAGGAAACACAGGTGTAACTACTATCATTAGCCTAATAGTGGATGCATTCCATTTTGATTTACTGGTTCCTCATATTGCTTAGGCTCACTGGCCTGACTTACTGCGATGTGAACAATGAGTTAAATGAAAGAGAAATAGGTCAAAGGCTCTTTCTCACACTGTCATCCAACCACACAGTGCAAAACGTGTACACTCAAACACACCGCTTTTATCCACCACACACACACACACACACACACACACACACACACACACACACACAGACAGTAGGAGAGGAAGAAGAGGAAGAGGATGAAATACACTCACACACAAAAACATCAGATGCGCAAGGTGGCATCTTGAGAAGACACATGAGTCAGATTGCTTTGCATGATGTTCTCAAGTGTCAGATTGGGTACAAGTCTGGGCATGTGGTGAGACACGGGGTGAGTCACACACGCACACACGAGTGCAGTCCTGGGGGGTTTCATACACTAGGTGGTGATATTGAGTCAGCTACTTTAATTGATCCAGGCTTTCACTGATCATATTATCAACAACTGTTACCACAACACAACTTTATTTGTCTTGTGATATTATGAATACTTTCACTTGTGTTACAGTGAGACTGCAACAGAATATTTCTATGTTCATGGCATAACAAACCTCATCTGCACTAACTGATTTATTCATTATTGGATGTATGTTGTATCCTGCATGATTTACTTAAAACATTAATATTTATTTTTAAAGCACAGTACCAAACAAGTTTATCATTATGTATAGCCAGTAATCACAAATTAAGTCTTCTTAAAGAGTTACTTACTACAGTTTAAGAACCTTCTTTTCTCTGTTATTCATGGTGAAATGGTCTTAATGGTCTCCTAACTCAGGGTCCACAATGTCATAACATCTCTAAGCTGCTTCCTTTTCACATCTCCACCATGAGGACACCATTATTTATCTCTCAGACTCGTGCTGCTGAACTCTGAACCAGAGCTAAAATAGAAGAACAGCTGCCAAATGTGCAGGAGAAAGCCAGGGATGACCCCCTCAGTGGATAAATACATAAATAAAATGTGTCTACGTTCAAAGACGGGGCTCCCTCAAGGCCACCTAGGAGTCTGCAGGATGACCTCTAGCCTTGTCAAGAGGACCCTTTACTTTCTCTTGTGGAATCTGCACCAGTTGCAAAGGCTGTAAGCCACAGGCCTCATGCCTTGAAACCGGAGAAGCTGCTGAAAAGCCAAACCTGGCCTCAGAAATACGTTCTGTAGACAAGCGGCGAGGATCAACGGAGCCCACACAACACCCGGGACCCTGTGATATCTGATCAGGCTTGACGTGTCCCATTGCGCCTGAGCCACCCTGCCTCACCTCCTCCGTCTGTGCACACCCAACACCTCTCACCCAGTCCCAGGGATAAGTGGTCCCTTGCTATAAATACCGAGACAGGATGGGAGCTTGGGGGGAGCCAAAAAAGAGCGGGCGGTGGGAGGAGGAAGGCGTGTGTGGCTAAAAAGTGGACACCTGTTAATAAGGTGTCAAGGAGTCAAATGTCAAGTGACACTACGAAATAAGTTCATAATGTGCCAACTTAATCTCCAGTCTCCAACGCCCTTCCGAACAAACACCTGCATGCATGTCACTGCTGAATCACACACTTCAGGGAAACTTATTAGGTTTCATCACCTTCTTTTTAACATGTCCCTGCCCCTCTCAGCCCTGTCTGTCTGTCTGTCTGTCTCCTCATCTGCCTCTCCCTTTCTTGATTCTTAAGAAAACAGGTGCATGGAGGAGTGTCCAGTGCACATACACACTGACACATACCGTAAAAACACTTAGAGCTTGTTGCATGCTCCATCCACGCCTTTCCCTTCGGCAGAACCTGTGGCCAAAGCATGCAGAACATTTCCTTCTGTCCTCTTAGCTGCAGCGTCTTCAAATTGAGGAGCAAATATAGCTCGTCATCCATGCAAAGTGAGAGCAGTGGAGCTCCCTAACAATCTCAGGGGCAGCCTATTTCCTATACTCAGAGAGCAACTGTTAGTGCTCCAAGCAAAAGGCTCTTGTTCTTGAGAGATATTGAGAATGGTCTTAAATCAAGGAAGCTTATCTCCTGATGAAATGAATCTGCAAAATATCAGGTTTGAAACTTTTGAAACACCTGATTATGTCTTTGGCTGCAATAAAGAACATCCTTGGCACTTCTTGGCACATGATGGTTGCCTACCACAAGTTTAAACATTAACAAGGCTTAACAACAGCTCTCTCATAAGGCTCACCCAGAAAGGCAATTGTCAAACTGGCAACTTTAACTTCCAAGTTTCTGTTTCTTTAATGAACTGAATAAAATGGTTTTTTTAATTATTAGAATAACTGATGTACATTTGCTTCAAGAGAAGCACTTTAAACAAAACTATAAATCCACCTCATGACAAGTGAAACAAAACAGAACTACTTGTTGACTCCTGCATGACTTCCTTGTTTCAATTCCGTTAAAACAGACAAAAATCTGGCAACATATTTGCATTTATCTGCTCACATGTACTGATCCAATGAGTTTCGCTGAGGTCCTTTAAATGAGTGCCTCAACTGATGTCCTTTAAGTGTTGCAGTCCTGCATGAAGATGCAATGCGACTGACTGTGTTAGAACTTGCATACAAAAAGCATTAGGTGCTTGCTAAACAAGGCCTAATGCAACAATGCCAATTGTGATTTTGGAGGGAGAGCTGATGTTAAAAGTTTGGCGGCAACATGGTGCGCGCGTTCCTCCATTCAGTCGCTAATGAGAATGATAATTTGTGGCTCCTCTGACGACCCCTACCCCCCTTCAATAGCGACTTCTCCCAGGGGACATGATGGCGCAGGTCCCCGAGGGACATCCAGCCCTGTGGAGGAATCCTTTTCATCACTGAGGAGGGATTCCCGCCTGTTTCGTTACATAAATGCTTGATAATGAAATTTCTTAAATAATTTCTAATATGTGTTGCTGGCTCTGCACCTCAGCAAGTGGAGCAAACCGACAATGCAGGGGCCACATCTGGATAGACATTCAGCTATACGCATCTGCAAAATTACGCATACTTAAAATCATGGTGTGTGTTGTTACATTTGTTTTAAATGACACTTTATCTCTTTATAACGTTTCTTGAATTCATTTTCTATGTGTAATGCTGTTGTTGCCTGGTTACCTGATTTCTTCTGTGCAAACAGTGAGCTATGAAAATGGGATTTCTTTATCTCCCTTTCTATTTCCCCACACCAGAGTACAAACCGCAGCTTTAAACTGATTTGCTAACAGCCTGCAATGTTGCCATATAAAAATAGGATGGACTCAGTCAACTTCTCCTGGGACTATATACCGCTGGACCCGAGTCCCCCCTCAACGATCCCTCTTGTTTACACCGGACCAGGCTCGCTTCTTGGCGGCCACGCGTGTGTGTGTTCGCCTCCTCACCTCCGCAGAGCGGCTGCACGACCCGGCCTGCCAGCGGGGATTTACTGACTGGCGCAGTGCCCGGCCGCAGGCAGACTAGTTCGCTCAGTTCTCACGACCTCAGCTCCACAAAGGCATCTCTGAACTATTAACTCAGACACGAAGGCAGTAGGAACGACCGCAGAACCCACACACGCTGCCAACTGGTGTTTCAGTATGCCTCCTCGCAGAAGGAAGCTGCTCAAGCATCACTGACAGACGGGGGTTTCAGTATGTCATTTACTGACGGTGTCATCTGCAGGGCACTGGCATTCAGCAGGGTGAAAGTGAGACTACACGAAATACCAAGACTGTCCAACTGCTAAAAGATCAATATCGGGAGTTGTTTGAGTTATCAGTGCAAAAACATCAATCACAAGTCACGTAGGCCAAGTTACAGTAAAAAAGGGTATTTTTATGTTGGGTTTTTTTTTTTTTGACAACTTTATTTTTGTTTGAAACATGCAAATACCTCAGCATGTTTCCATGTATTATCCAACTTCCTAATTCCCAAATAAAGTTGTTTCAAACTGTCTTTAAGCATGTGATATTTATATTAATGCATGTTACAATAACCATTTTCTCACTTAAAGATACTGACACTGGTTTCTGCACAATCGTTTAAGGATCAGCAGATGCTCTAACGTTGAATATGAGACTAAATATGGATAGTTTGTGGACATGTTTACGCACGAGATGTGCACACAATTTAAAGTTTGAAATCCTGGATATTTTGAACACAAAAAGCACCGAGAGTGTTTATCTTGTGCGTACTGGTGGTCAGGCCTGAGAAACACTTTAAAAACCGACTTACTCCCGGCCTGTGCCAGACATGCGCACCCACGGCGCGCCGGTGGAGTATTAAATGTTGAGGGGTTTTGACCGGCGGTCACCAGGCTGTAACCTAATCGCAAGTAAAGGGGCCCGCTGACTGCAAGTGGCTGACACACGGCTAGCGCCACGCCGCCCGGCACTGAAACACACAGTTCCGGGCTCCACTCATCGGAGGAAGATAAGTTTACACCCAGGGATAAACAGAGACAGGAGGGGAGAGTTTGAGAAGGAGACCTTTAATACACATTTTGAAACTGAGAGGAAGAAGCAGCTGGCCAGATGTAGACCACGGACTGTGTATAAATAAAAGGCAAGTGATCTTGTCAGTGGGTTTATGTGACAGGGTGTGATTTTCAGACTAAGTCATAACCAAGTATCAGATATTTTCAGTATATTTCTTAATCCACTCCGACTTCCTTGGGTTTCCCCGCCATCGAACCAAAGTCTGACCAAGTTCCCTCGTTTTCTCCTTTATTGAGGTGCAGTCCCTCTGGGAGTGAAAGTGAACAATTGATACACAAAAGGAAGCGAGGATCCTTCCATATTCTCCTTTCACTGAGGCAATCTGTTAGTGACATTAACCCCTGAGAGCATTTCCCAGGCTCATGAATAGGGTTTAAGACTTCTTAAAGCTCCCGCTGCATACAGGATGAGACCCTTTTCAAACTTTTAATTACCTTTATAGCAATAGAAAAATACACCCCCATTGTCCCCGGGGACCATTCTCCTGCGGGCCAGATGTAAAGAGCTCCCGCCAAACTGGTGACAAGGTGGTCGCTTAAAACTGAGGAGATTAATTGATTTAGGAGGTCATATTGGGAACATAGCCTAATCAATACGTACAGCTTCGATTTGGCCTCATAATACTGCTGTGACTCTGCTTAAAAAGTCATGCTCCCTAACTTTTACGCATGACTTTTACGCACGGCCTGACAACGACTGAATGACCTTAAAAACGTCTAAATAACGTGTAATAAAGTTATATAGATGTGATAGAAACAGGCTGCAGACAAGAAATTAATTTCTGAAAAGTCATTTATTAAAACAATGGGCCATCACCCAACTTCAGTTTTTCTTTCCAACACAGAACAAAGAATATAAAACACAGCTTTGGTATAACAATCAATAACAAATCTGTACAAAACTAAAACCTTTTCATAAAAAGTACTTCATAACAAAAATTTCCTATAAATCTTCCACATGTACAGCATATTTATCACCGACATCCAAATGTTGGAATCAGACAATAAATTAGAAAAAAAAACTTGTTCCATATAACGAAACTCTTTGAACTACTGGGGGCATTAAGTGGTTAGAGTTACCGTCCCGTAGCGGAAAAGTCACAGGTTCAACCCCCGCAACACTTGTCTGTGCAGTCAGTTTAATGTCTAAACTGGAAAAGTAATGCAAACTGGGTTATCGTGAGTCTCTTTTTCCCTTGCGCTACCAAGGCCTCCACACAGGCTCGTTGCCCTCTGAGCCGGTGCTGACTCCTACCGGGCTCACCGCCTGGGACCCCCCGGAGAAGGACGTCATGCCGTGGACTGGGGAAGCTGCAGTCGGTGCCGAGCTGCCATGCACCGGGCTGGCATTCACCGCAACAGGCACTCCTGCGTTTGAGTAGAGGGGGATGACAGGAGCTGTGGTGGAGGTGAACGCCGGGTTGGGGATCAAAAACGCGAACTGTCCATCAGTTGCGGGCACCAGCTGAAAGCCACCAAACACTTTAGGGGACACGGCCTCTGCCGGACTGAGTTTGGAGCCCAGAGCAGCAGCGTTCATGGGGAGAGTGGATGGGAGCTGCACATGGAGAGGCTGCGCCAGGTGCGCCTGCTGGGACGCGGCCTGCTGCGGGTAGTTCATGGACATCATCTGGCCCATGCAGCTGGACAGGTGGTTGAGGAGCCTCGACCTCACCTCCGTGTTCACCCCCTCCGAGGTGGACAAGAAGCGCGTGACCTCGTTCATGCACTCGTTGAATCCGGCTCTGTATTTGCTCAGGACGGTGGCATCTGCAGAGAGTGCTGCTGGGGGGAGAAATAAGCAGACATTAGAGAGACAGTTATGACTGAACATCTTCCTAATGACTTCATCATGGGTTTTTTTTACCCTCTTATATGATTTAATAAACTTACCGCTCATCTGCACGCGCTGCAGGTTCCGCAAGTGCTTCACTGTCATCTCCAGGATATCTGCTTTCTCCAGCTTGGAGTGTCTGGAGCTCTGTGGGGACGCAACATTGAAAATTAAATCTATACTCAAGACACATTTTTAAATCATACATGATCACGAAAGAGTGATTAAAAGCTTTGAAATGATCTGAACTTACATCTTTTTTAAGTGCGTCCAGGATGAGAGTTTTGAGCTGCCCAAGGCTTTCGTTTATTCTTGCTCTCCGGCGTTTTTCCATGATCGGTTTGGATGACTGCAAAGAATAAACAATAATACATAAATTTCATGTTCACACCTTGGACACTGCATGCCATGTCACATCATTATAACAAACATGTTAACTGCGTTATATCCCTTTAATGTAACGCTCTTAATTGAGAAAGTTAATAAAATAATCTTACCTTTCTGTGCTCGCTGGCATTTTTCGGTTTGTCCGGTGTGTGCGTCCCATTAGCAGGGGCACCGGCAATAGGAGATGCCGTCTGCTTTTCCATAGTGTCAGCTGGCATCGTTGATCAAACCAGGTACACGCGTAAAGAAGTAAATCCTCTGAAGCTCCGGGAAAACAAAAAGCGTTCACAAAGTTCACGTCTCGCCGCTGCAGGACATATAAGAGAGGTAACCCGACAGTCCCACCGATCGGTTCGCGTTGTGTGTCGCTTGTTATCACTGAGCTGTCATCTGAGTGCAGGGAGCGTGCGTTGCACCGTGCGTGGCGAGTCTCCGCTTCTGCCGCCGACACACGCCGCGGCGGTACTTATAGACGGCTCGCGTGCTCCCAGTTCGTGTGAAACCCTCTCTGCATTCTTTCCCACACTCGCCTCAGCCAATCGCAGAGAGGACTCACCCATTGGGCGCGGGGCAGACCGCTGATTGGACAACACCCCCGCGGGCCGTCAGTCACGCGCTGCTCAATCAGCCCTGCAGGGACAAACAACAAAGCGGAGCGAGCAGCAGCGGCCGAGCCGGGCTGTGAAGTGATAAGGGAGGGGAATGCGCCTGGATGTTTGCTTCCAACTTTGCTCCGTGCGCGTCAAAAAATGGTAGTGTGTGTGTGTGTGTGTGTGTGTGTGTGTGTGTGTGTTTACGGGAAGAATGTAGAGTGTGTTGACAGTGCAGCCAGTGCAACCCTACTTTCAACAGTGTGTGATAACTTAAGATATCTGTGTGTTTATTAAGATAAATTATTGCATTGTTTTCTGGCTGCAAATGTATAAATGCTTCTTATAAGAGAGTGATTATTTTGGCGTGAGGTGTGCGGTGTGCGTGCCAATAAAAACCCAGAATATTTATATTTTCTTTTATCTCCAAATCCTCGTGCCCTCCTCTCAAAGTTGGAAATGCCTGCTGCGTCAAATGGCGACTGAGTTTGTTTATCTCCACCATAAACATTTTTTGGCCCTACATGAAAACAAATAGACATTTCATCTATTTTTAAGACACCTCTTGCGCCTTCAAGGACAAGACATCTGTAATGGCACGCGAGGCGGTTTGCAGTAGCACGCACCAAGCCAATGGCATGCGGCCACTTTATGCAAATGAGGCAGGGCGCGCTCTGATTGGCTGCGTGAACGGCTCTGTGTCAATCATCCCGGAGCGGGAGCCGCTCAAAGGGGAAGAGAAGGAGGAGGAGGAGGAAAGGGGGCACATCTGTCCGCGTGCCATACGCGTAAAGTCTTCTCCGGTCTGCGCGGAGCACGTGCCAAAACCTGCAGATTACAGCCTGGAGACCAAGGAGCATTTAATGTCAAGCCTGAGAATCTGGAAACATTATATTTAAAGGGAATAGGGTAAAATATAAATTAGAACAGGCACATGTGAATCAGTGTGTTGGGTGGCATTAAAGCTGCATTAGGAATATATGTGGACTGCAGGATCTCAGTTTCTATGAAAAAGAAGCAGACGTTCAGTAATCCTAATGTCTGATTACATATAATAAGTGTTTAGGTTTTGAAGAAAATTATCGAAATAACACTGTAAATAAAAGTAGGATACAACAATAATAAATACAATATAAAGCCCAAAATGTTCATATTAAGTATCATGGAATAATAAGGTTTATGTGTCAGTGTGTCTCACGGGATGTTAATATAAGAAACAGAGTATTTGATGTGTAACTATTAAAACACATATAGATATTCTTTCTGTCACTGAACGCCTCTCCACCAGATTTATTAATGTGTGTGTGTTTGTAACGAAGTGTGACAGTGTTTGAAGGAGAAGAGCACCACCTAGCGACTGATTTGTATCAAGTTAAACAACTTGACATGATCAATCTCAGAGCATTTACCAAAGTAAATCAGTTCTGGCATTGAAGCTCCAAGCTTTTATAGTGGAATTTGAATAAAGTCTGCGTCAGGTGAAGCTCAGTGGGAATGGTGTTTATGAATGTTTACATGAGATGGGATATTTATCTTGTTGTTGCTCTCTAATTATTATACTTATTTGTAACCGTTAATGTACTGATACTTTATGAGACATCTTGTAACTTTTTATTTTTTATATTTCTTTGAATTTATTTTTTTGTTGGCTGTGTGTTATAAACTAGGAAGAAAGAGATAAAGCCTCTGCGAGGAGACAAGGAAAAGTTTTATGAGCACTATATGGAGATGACCACAGGGTGGCGCATCTGTGTCCAAATGAATGTGGAGATCTAGTAATAAACAATAAAATTAAGCAAAATTCAAAAGTTATTTTGTTATCTAATGTTACCATAATCTGGTGAATTTAATTTTCTGCTTATAAATCTGCTTAATAGTTATTAAGTCAGACATAAATCAAAGATCTGTCACATTTTTTTGTATTAACCTAACCATACCTAAACAGTTTATGTAAAAATGTAAGAAAAGAAAAGAAAAGAAAAGAAAAGAAAAGAAGAAGGGGAACAGGTGAAAAAAGTGGTAAAATGAAAAAAATGAGGAAGAAACCACATAGGAAATAGTTGTGCATACAGTAAATTATTATTATTATTATTATTATTATTACAAAAGTATGTTTTATGTGCTGTAAGATAAAAAGTTATGCATACAACAAATGTTTGTATATACATTTTTTATTTGTATCTATCATGTGATTATATATGTGTATACATGTATACATACAATATATGCAGTAGGATCTGCATATGTTTGTACATGTGCAGTCTATACATGTATATACAAATATCCATTTTTACAAACATAACTATAACATAACTATATTACAAATATACATGCAAAGACTGCACTGTTGTATCTCATTTAATCCTAAATTACATGTAATATGATATTTTTTATGTATTTTTATCATCTGTAATACAGCAAAGACTTTTATGGTTACTGCCACACCAGTGTTGAAATGTCACAAAGTACATTCACTCAAGTCCACTTATACACAAATTCGACGTACTCATACTTTGAGTATTTCAGTTTTATGCTACTTAATACCTTTACTTCACTACATTTATCTAACAACACTAATTAACAGTTACTTTGCAGATTCAGATTATTAGACCTGATGCAAAATATAAATCTTGTAATAAATTATGATGTAATAGTGTGGATTAAGCTACCCAGCAGTATTTAAATAATATGAAAACTGTCCCATCTTCACCAGCTGCAAATTTAGTAAATTTAGACATGAATATTAATGATCCAGTGATGTAATAAAGGGCATTCTGCACAGTGAGTAGTTTTGTTTTAGTATATTTTGATGCTAATACTTTTGTCCTCTAGTAAGATTTTGAATGCAGAACTTTTCCTTGTAACAAAATATTTCTACACCGTGGTACTGCTACCTTTACATAAGTAACAGATTTGAATACTTTTCCACCACTACACCCTACTATAAAAAATGACAAAAATAAAAGCAGATAGGATGTTTACTGTGAAGTATTATCGACTGTGAATCAGCTTTATAGTATCTGCAATCTGACTATCATAAAGTAGTGAAACAAAAAACCACAGTGCAACTTAAAAACTCAAAATCATGCTTTGAAAAAATATTGGTGAAAGGGCTCTTACATTCAAAAAACTCTGATATGGTTATTAAATAAAAGGAATGAAAAATAACTCTTGAAATTAACGATACCAGTTCTGCTCCTAAAAATATAGTTAAACAGTTTCCCATCACTCTTCATAAATCTGCAACAAATGCAAAGTTAATGTGAGTGAGCAGCAGATTTCCATGTTAAATCAGTGGGTGTACTGTGACAATAGGAGCATTACAGAGTCTAAGGAGGCGTAGATGTCACAGTAATCTTCAAACTGATGACAAAGTCTGTGATCCTCTGTTGGTCAGCAGTCTATTGAAACAGGCCAAATGTAATAAAATTTTGCTAAGCCCTGCTTCAGTTCAGTCTCTAGTAGAGTATCAGGCTTTGTTCAGTGGCTCATGTGCCCCCCCATGGGTGAGCTGTGTTGAGGCATGCTGGACCCTTGTTTACCCAGGATCCTGAGTCTCAAGGGCCAGCTGTGTGTGCTTGGGCTCACATCGCCTTTATTTGCTTTCGGATCGGCCCAAATGATGCAGATCTAATTCTACAGAGCGCACAGATTACACAACTGCTCCCTGCAGCAGTGGGGTAAATGCGATTTTGGTTTTAATAATTCTGTGTGGGTGAGGCAGCACCTGTTGAACCTGATCTGAAGTCAGAACAAGTCTGGCAGCTCTTGGTATTTCCGAACCCTATCCATCAATAATTCCCCCTCTTCATTCCTGCATTTCAAAGATCTCGGGCTCAGACAACAAAGAGAGCAGGAATTCCCCTTCAACTGAAAGAGACTTTTGAGTGACTTCATCATTAGAGCATCATTAAAGCTGGTGCCGACATTGCTGGCCTGAGGAATGCAGAGAACAGAAATCACTGCTGTTTTATAAGAGACGATCAACATTCACCAAATGAGAGCCAAAAGTACTTGCTTTTTGACTTGGCTTTATGAGATGGGGATCTGCAGGAGGAGATGTCGGGGGACATGAAAGGGCCCAAAAGGAGGGAGAAGCTGTGTTTGCAGACTTTGCAGAGTTCAGTAGTCTGTTGTCCAGATCCGGTGAATGCTCAGCAGCTCCTTTTGACTGCTGCCTGCTTAATTTGTTGTTGTACAATGAGCCGGTGCACTTCTCCAAATCCATGTGCAGAATGCAGAAGGAGAGTCAATTATATCTGTATTAGCTGGTGTCGGCTGGACAATCCCTTTATACACACTCCCCAATCAAGTGCTAGTAGATGTGTTTACCACGATGAATCCCCAATACCCAGCAGTCACAGTGACTGTTTGGGTGGCTTTGCTTTGTTTCAGATACTTTGTGACTATTTCAGAGAGGCAACACAACAAAGTGACCAAACATGATGCTGCTAAACATGTGGTGCATGAATCTGATTAAAGAAGGACACCACTTAAATTGAGAATTCCAATATGTTACTTCCATGGTCCAGGAAAGTTCAATCAATATTCGTGAACATGAGCTGCTCTTTCTCAAAGCCAGAAAACAGAGAAGTCAGTCTCCAACTTGTGATGTCATCAAGTATAAAGTCCAGAGCTGCTCCATACACTGATTTTGTGGACCCACAGGATGTTCATTTTCTTTTTATACCCAAAATGAGCTTTATTTTATTGTAGTGTTCTCAGTTCTGAAACATAAAATGTCTCCATATACTCAGACGATTCCCCTGGCCGCTCTCAGTGTCATCTAGAACATATTTCCTGATTGCCCATGGAGCAGCTCCAGACTTTATACTTGATGACATCACAAATTTGAGTTTCAGCACTCTACTTTTTGGATTTGAGTGAGAGTTGATCATATCTCCAAATATTTTTGGATTGTCTCAGACTATAGGAATTACATGTATGAATTTTGAAAATGTTTGTTGTTCCCCTTTAATATCCCTCATCCTACTGTCTGGGGTAGCTGCAGGCCCCACACGTAGCCTATACTTTGTGTCATATCTCACAGGTACTTTTTCATCATTCCAGTTTTTCATTTCTGATTCAATAAGTGTTTTTTAAAAGCACCAATGTATTAGTGTCCTGGGACAAATCCAGCCAAAAGCCTCCAAGTTTTCCTATTCAGTTTTAATATATGGAACTATTCACTGACTTATGTTTGCCATGTGTCTCAGTTTAAAGTCACACACTATCAGAGGGGGTCATTTCACTGGAGTAATATCTTGTGGGATTTCATGTGACAAATAAATGATATTCCTCATGCACTTTGTCAATGACCTGAAGTATTACTCTTCGCTAACTAAGATGATGTTAAAAGACAACTAACTGTAACTTACTATAGCCTAACTATCCTAAAATAATAATAATAATAATAATAATAATAATAATAATAATAATGCATTTTTTCAAATCACTTAAGTTACATAACTAATAATGTTTAAAGAAGAAATAAGTTAATACTTTTGCTACAGTAGGTTAAATATGTTGGTCCGATGAGGGTAAGAAATCTGTAAAATGTGGGTAACACACAGAGGTGATACAAACTGAAGTCTCAAAAAACAGCATGCACATCCAAAAACAATAATTACTGGGTGCTGGATTGAAGACCAAAAATAAAAATAAATACAAAAACAGGTCCGCACACAAGAAACTTTTAATCGTATCACCAAATGTGACAATTCAAGCACCAGCCCTCCATCAGACACGAACAAGATAAGGAGACACACCTCTATATATACAATCAATGGTGGTCACCAAAAAGATCATGTAATAACACATGTAGCTGTGCGGAAACCGAGTACAACACACTGCAAGACCAGTACAAAATCACACACCAGAGGAATACAACACATTTACAAAAAATCCATGTATATGTACATGTGCAAGTACTGTTCTTAAGTACAAATTGTGGTACTTGTACTTTACTTGAGTATTTATGGTACTACTACTACTACTACTACTATACTTCTTCTCCACTTAGTTTCAGAGGGAAATATTAAACTTTTTACTCCACTGCATTAACTTGACAGCTTTAGTCATCCATTAATTTACAGATTAACATTGTAGATACAAAGTAGTTAAATTACCTTGACCGACTACAACTGTGAAGTGCTCTTTATATATATTGCAGCATCATTAATAATATTCCAATAATATTATGCTCAGTTCTGTAGTCATGGATTTTAGAAATACTGAGGTCGCTAGTCTGAGACATCCACCCCCATTTGTGAACATTTTTAATTATTTGAATTATTTTGTATTTTAGCTGTTAGATTAAAGTATTATTTTGTGTTCAATATTTTGTGTAATACCCAACATTAGAGTCGAAATGCTATTTCGAGCTCACAATTCTGGTGGACAAATGCTGAATCATTTATGTATTTACTCATTCATAGGTGCAGATTTTGGGGAGAACGTAGGGGACACGTCCCCCCTCAGTAGAACCTGTGAATTTGTCCCCACCAATAAAAACATGAACGCAGAGAGGACTTTTATTTTGACAAAATTAAAGACTTTTACACTATAAACTGATGCAGAACAGTTACAAAGTGATGCATAAAAATTCACCAGAGTGTAGGAAATTAGGTCCAAATTTTCTAGCAGAGGACCCTCAAACCCCCATTTCATGTCTCTCCACCCCCCAAAGTATCGGAATCAGCCATATTAAATACATATTATGTCAAAGTTTTGAACGGCAAAATGTAAACCTGTATGTAAACAAATTCCCAGAGGACATAACCTCAGTGTCCTCAGACTACAGCCATGATGGTAGCATAACTCTCACAAGGGACATTTGTCTTCAGTGATTATCTTGATGAGTACATTCAGCTAATAATACATACTTTTAGTTAAGAAACATTTTCAACCCAGGACTTTTACTCAAAGTGAAGTACTGTATGGTGTGGTGTTTTGTGGCATTTCAACTGCTACTTAAGTAAAGGATGTGAATACTTCCTGGTGACACAAAGTAAACTCCAGATACGTGATGACGGTCGGGACACAACCATGTGATGTTCTGTTTCCACATCAGAGATGACAGCAGGGCTTCAAAGCTCCTGTTAGTACCAGTTAGTGCTGTGAGGTTTCTAGAACAAGTAAAGCCAGAAACCCAACACCAGCCGATCTAAAGCTCCCGAGTGAAAGGACACCTGTGGCTGCTGCATTCACCTCCCACTTTAAGTAGAGGGATTTGCAGAATACCACAAACACAGGGCTGATGATTCATTATGGAATCTAATTAAACTAAATATTAACAAATATTTGTGTAAAAATATTTTCCTCACAGACATTGGCAAAAGATCTGAGGGGATTTTCCCCTGCCAGGATAAGATATTTCATGTGTATTGTTGCTGGGGATTTCTTAACTTTGGGAGTGGCCAGATGTATTAAAAGGTTTTTTTACACTCATCAATTGTGCTGGTATTAAAACAGCTATTTTCCTGTTCAACTATTCTGTGTTTGATGTATTACCAGGACTGCAGGGTGCTTTATAAGAGGTCAGAATTTGAATAAATTAATATGAATTTGGAAATATTTCTCATGGCATTACAGGGCTGGGTGCACTCAGTCAAAAGGCTTCAAAGCTGCATGTTTGCACCACAAACGTGAGGGAAAGTGGTATTTTTCATGCACTTTCACTTTATTCTTCCTTAATCTCATTACTCCCTCGGCTGTTTTTCATACCTGCAGAAGAAAACCCTGAGATCAATTATATTTGCCTCACTTTTCATGCGGCTTGTTGTCATTTTGCCATCTGCAGACCAGCATGTCCAGTACAATGTGATGTATTCACCGAGGCTCTTTGGCTTTCTGAACAGAGAGGGACCCTTTTCTCTTGCTTCTCGCCCCAATTCAGGGCTTTCTTCTCCCTTTTAAGTGGGCTGTTGATGAGGTTAGTCTAATCAGATTAAGTCAACTCACATTGGTCTCTGCAGTTTGTTTTCCTTCCAAAGGCGTCCTGACATCTCCTATACTTTTTCTTTATCCTCCTCTTTGCACTTTTCATCCAGGCTTCCACCCAAAAAAAACCCCTTTCAGCAGAGGTCCCAATGGACTCCTTTATAAACCGCAGTTCCCCAATGATATAGGTTATTTAGAATGGGTCACTAGACTGCTATGCATGGGAAAGGCCTTTAAAGTTGTGCAGTGACGCATTTGGACATTTCCACTGGTGTCTGTGTGAATGCCAGAGATTAGGTAAACACAAAGCACCAAATCAAATTTTGGAAATTGCTGGAACCTTTAATTTGATTCCTAAATGAAGGTTTGAGGGAAGTTTTGTAAACTACAAGGCTGTAATGCAATCTGCACTTTTATCTGGACACTTGGACGAGAGTGGAGTTTTCATGGCTGACTTGTTAAATAGTTTTTAAGTGAAATAAATATGCTGTTATTGTTTAGATTTCACAAGATGTGACTGGTGCACACAGTGGATAAAAAACAGTAATTACACAGGTAAAGTATCATTTTGATTTTGTTGTTTTTGTTAAAAAAAATAATAAAAGACCCCAAAAAATCACTACTGCAATATAAAAAGATGCTGTTGTGAGCATATCTTCTATTTGCAAAAAACTATGTTTAGGGGAGAATATCTATAAATTGTGGCATTAAAACGTGAAAATATATCTTTTATTACGTGGGATTAGACTCATGTTCTTATTCTTTTGTTTCCTGAGAGTTTACTTTAGTTGTTTTGAACTACTGGTGTCCTTCAAAGACTTCCTGCATGATGAAAATAAGTAGTCATGGAGACAAAAAGATAATTTAGACAATCAAAAACACAAATGTACCATCACATTCAATTACATTTCTCCATTAAAAACTCAGAATAATTCACTTTAAAACACATCTAATAATTGGAGGGAGTCATTAAAGGAGGCAAAAGTTTGGAAAGCTCTTGACCCATGCCGTGAAATCAAATATTTTTCTTCAAATTTGATTTGATTAACAAGCACAGATGCCCAGTAAAGAATACACCCCCCACCTGTAACTGTAAAATCTCAGAAGTTCTCATCAGTGGTGTGCCGTAACTTGATTCCCCCACTAATAACAGGCTTACAAAGACAATGAGCACAATGAGTACAGAGGAGGTCTTTTCAGATGACTTCGAAGCCCCCCTCCCCGAGAAAAGACATGGCAGCCCACCGGCTGAATGGGGGGCTGTAGAACCATTTCAAGCTAATGGATCTGAGAGACTGTCCACATAATTACATTACAGCATTTCAACAGCCCTTTGAGCTCCACACTTGAAGCTTGGGCACACCACAGCACTTCATTCATATCATAGCTGCACAGTGGAATGTGCTATGACAGATATGGCCCTCTTGGGCACTCTCGAACAAGGTTGCGCTCCATGGGACTGGCAACCCCCTCATCCCTCTGCATACAAGGTCCTGGATTTAAAACAGAGGGTGGGCACTGCAAAGACAAAGGATCAAACGTGGAGGGCAAAGAAAATCTAAAAATCGACTTAGTGTCAAAGAAATGATGTTTGAGTGCAACAATATGCATATTTTCCTGTTAACCTTGATTTGCCTGTCCATGTTTCTCACTGGCTCGCCTTTAATGTGACATACAACACACATTACAGTTTATTATATAAGGCAAGAATGTTTATGTTCTGTAAAAAAAATATCATGGGGCCAAGAAAATAGTTTTAGCTAACTAACATGCAGGATATAAATTATAAGCCTTTTAGCATCAATGCTGGGTCCATCCTCAGTGGTTTAATTTTTGTTTAAGCTGAAACCATCTATCTGTGTCTGTGCAGCCCCCTGAGTAAAAACAAACTTGTATTTGTAAAAAACTACGTACAAGTCAAACTCATTTTTAAGAAGATTTCTGACTTTATTCATCTTTTCCCGTCATACCAAATGTCACTGTGGTTGCAAATAACCAACACACACACAGAAAATCAGGCAGAAAATCAGCTTCTTTCCCTCTTTTGCTTTAAACTGAGCTTGTGTCTAATCCATTCCAGCCAAACCAAACACATGTAAAAGGAGAACAAGATTTTTCACAGGCTGTGGTGAATGCTGCTGAATGAGTCGAGCAGATGAACACAGAGCAGAAAAAGGCACGATTGTCGCCGCATTAACGCCGACTCCTCAATCACTTTTGATTTATAGAGAACCTCTCAGAACATTCACAAGCGACACTATTGAAATTTAGACTGATGTTTTCTCAATTTGTGACCAAGAGCATTAAGTCTGCACAAAAGTCACAGTCGGTCTATGCCTGCAGACCAAGTGGAAAATCTCTCAAACTAATATAACACAAAGCACCAGTTTTGAGATCTCCCTCCTTGATAGCCATATTAAAGATACCATTGATCTTTTTGTTTGATTTGTTGGTTGAAGAAATGCCTCACTCTCTGGTTCTCCTGGACAAAAAAAGGACTCCTTTTGTAGAGGAGCAAAATCAATGCAAATTAATCCTTTATTCATTTTCCTGTGAATAATTCAAGTCTTTGCACTTTTTGTCTGGAGCCTGTGAGCTAAACAAAATCATAAGAAAAGTGGAGAATGTGAGCGTTTATTGGCCAGTGGAGGAGAGAGATGACCCCGCTTGGTGATGACAAAGACTCCTTTATGGCATCGGTGTGAACCCATGACGCAAGGGTATTCCACTCTGACTGACCAGCACCACAGGAGATCCAACACGTGCAAAAATGGTGCCCCAGTAAAACCAACTCTTTTTACACCCATAATGGAGGTTAGAGAACTGAAAAAAAGCCTTAATCTTGGTCTATTATTGAGAGCTGAGGTGACAGAAGGACGGGCCACAGGCTGTCAGTGACACTGACTGATTCACTTTTTCATCATCAACTGAGAAATATTTCTAAAAAAAATTATATTTATTTATATTTACATATTTGTACTATTTTTACATGCCTTTATATCTTAGTGCCTAGATTATTGTAATGTATGGCTGACCTAACATAAAGGGAACTCCACTGATTTTACACCTCAGTCTGTTTACAGGTGTTGGGGAGCTCTACTGCATGTGTGAGAACAGTTGTATAAAGCCTTTTGTGGCTCCAGAGGGTGCTTTGTGAGCTTGAAACGAAAAATTCTTTTGGTATGGAGTCAGACAGAAGTGAGCTTGAGACCTCTGTAGTCTGCTCCTCATCTCTGCTTGAGGCTAGCAGCCCAGTAGCGTCAGCGGATCGGTTATCGCTGTTATCTGGGGGCAACAGCCAATATTTCTGGAGATTTGGTATAGCCAGTGGACATCCGGACCAAGAAGACCTCTTCTGTGTGTCACTCTTATCTCTATAAATAGATATGTGTGCGTGAATGCAGATAAATAAATTTTTAAAAAAAACTAATAAAAAGATAGACTGTCATTAGAAGATAGCCGATGGGTTCCAAGATTGTATTTTGGCCAATGTAATCTGCCTCTTCACACAGACTGATTACCTGGCACTCAGATGTGATTGGTCAATACCGCTCGGACTATAAATGAACTACAAATGGAAACCATTATGCTTGTGATACCAAAATCTTTTCCCGTTGCCTACAGATTCTGCAGACATCTGTTTACACTAGCATAACACGCAGTCTTCACCTGTACTGTCAAGTTGCTTTGTGAGTAAAGTAGGCGCCAGGTTTTGGTAAGAATCTGTAGAATAAAAAAGACGATACCTCTGGTCCTGCTGCATTGATTTTGACACTGATCTCATGTTGCACAGCCTCAAACTGTGCAGAGCTCTGCAGTCAGACTACTGACCAAAACACCCACTTCACCCCAAATTTGGTGTCATTTCCCTGGCTGCCAAATTTCTTTTAGTATACATTTTATACTATTTAAGATCTTGCATGGTCTGGCATCAGAGTGTAAAGTTAAACTAATTTTACTATCTCATTCCCTTTAATGCATATTATTGTAAATTTTGTGATAACCTGCTTAAATGTCAGTACTTTTTAAAACCTTTTGCACTGTTGAGTGAAGCCAAAGCATTTCAATGTTAGCAGAGACTGCTTTGTGTTTTACAAGCAAAGGCTTTGGATTTTTGAACTTCTAAAGTGCTAATAATGTCAGAGGCCTCTAAATCAGCAGAGTGCTGTTAAAAAATGAAAGCTTGATAGAGATTTTAGCATTACACCCTCAGCATCCACCTATAGCCCAGCCATCCACTGAACACCAGGTTGATTTAAACCCAGTTTAACAGAACGTGTAATACAGTTTTCTTTTTTAAGATAAGAACAGATTTTCCCACGAAAGAGACAGGGCGCTGACTAGCTACAGACAAATCACTGTCAACCACTTTGAGAGCAAGACATGCTGACTTTGCAAGATGCTGATGGTGTGACGTTCCCTGACTCCATCCTTTATGTCACAGTTTTCTTGCCGCAGCTGAGCTCAGCACATTCCTGCACAAGGCCAGAGGTAAAACAAAGGATAAAGGCAAGCAGGACAAGTTACTGGGAGTCTTTTATGTCAGGAGTGAAATGGCAAAGAAAACTGTTGTGTCTGTTGGGTATTTTAAGAATCACCTGAATGTAGAGCAGACCAACAACGCAACAGGGCTTCAGGCATTTCCATGTTTGTGGTCACCTCCAACATCATCCCATCATCAAAGTCCCCTCTAAACCTCAAACACTGCCGCCCTTCCTTTTCCCTCTGATGTGGAGATTCACACACACCACAGCGCGTACCCTCCCTTCAACTTTTATTTTGGGGAAAACATTGCGGAGGAGACAATTTGTCCCTCTGAAAACACCATGTATCAATCACATCAAAAGCCCAGGAAACAAAAGCAGAGGCTGGCAGCGTCAGACAAACACTCCCATTAGTCACTGCAGTCTTTTTCACGTGTATCACATCGCCGACGAAGGAGGGGTTGTTTACTCTGGAATATCTCACACTGTAAAGGCAAAGAGAACCTACCGCCTGGCCCATTCAACAAGCACGGAAACAAGTGGACTACTGTGTAGTCAATTACAATAAACACAGATCAAAGAGCACAAAATGGACTTCATAATGCACCATGTGGCACCACCTTTTTTTCCTTACAGGGCCCTCACACTGGATCTTCCCACACTCATATACAAACTCACCATTAATAAGGTCTGAAAAGTGTGATTTTCAGCTCTCCCTCTTGTGTTTCTCTTCCTTGTCCCATCCCCAGCCCCCTGCCTGGTGCTGACCCAGCCAGCAGACCCCCTCTGCCCCCTCTGTGGCCCCCTCCAACCCTGGGAAGAAGAGGCCCACGCCGGAGCTACGACTGGGGCTCATTAGCAGCGCCCACCTGGAGGCTGGCTGGGGGCTAACAGGGGACCACGGGGGCCGAGGCCTTGATCTGTTGGCTGCGAGCAGCAGTGTGACACACAGCGGGGACCGGGCTGCTGCAGCTCAGTATACAGCAACAGATATACAGTATATGCTGCAACAGTTCTAATCTGATCAAGCTTTATCTGTTTAATTGTTCCCTTAGTTAAGGCACACCTCTAACCCATCAGGAGCCAGCATTCACCAGCTCTCTCTCATAAATGTCTGAAAGTTTATAACTGTTTGTGTTGATGGTATCACCAACAGTCTGTAAAACAATTATGGAAACAAGCTTCTTTTCTTTGAAGTCTGACCACCTTATGCAAATTCAGTATCTCTTCATTCTGACTAACAAATCACACCCTTGTTTGTGAAGAGGTGTTTGCTGTGAATCAGTATTTACTCATGGGGCTGAGGCTGAGGTATGCTGGTGTGTCTGTGTGCAATACTCCGATGGTCTGGAGCCCCTGTGGTCAGCCGCCCTGGGTCTGGGGACACACAAAGGGATTCCACTGAAGGAACAGCAAGCCCCCTATGTCATGTGGCTCCGGTCAAGCCGACTGCATCCTGGGATTCACGTTGCTGTTTGACATCACAGTATCTAAACAACTGTCTTTCCAATGGAATTTCGCTTTGGAGGTACCAACATATGTAGTGAATTTTTCAAATAGTTTCACATGGTGCTGTCGGGAGAGACAATTCTGATGTCCCACTGAGGATCGCCTAACCTGATTTACTGAATATGTCTGCTCCTCTTAAACAATATAATTGATGGTGTCAAAGACAACAACTGCAAAAATCTCCAAAAACTATAAAAACAAGCGACAGGCTTTTTTAGTGGGGTTATTCAAAAAAATCATATTAATCAGGAAAAAAAATAATGATGTATATAAATATCCATAAGAAACACATGTGTATCTATGAGGGCATTTTTCTCTACAAACTATATGTTGAATGGTAAATTATCAGCTGTCATAAGAGAGAGTCTCAGCTAATCCAACTTTTAAGGGCTGAAAAGACATTGGACAACCACCAACATGATCCCAAAACAGCTCACAGTGTATCAGAAGTGGAATCAAGTCATTGCTTGCAAGTCAATTTTTTTCTTTTTGAAAATAACTTTAGTAAATCTGCCTCGTTTGCTACAAGAGCCTTTGTCTTCCTGTTAATTATTTTGTATCATAAATGGTTCGATAATGTAAATTTGTAGGCTGTTCTCATGCACTGTTCGTATGTATACCCATGAAAAGTAATGCACCAGAAGTCATATATAAGCCATGTGATAGGGAAGGGGACACATGATCCCCTGCAATCATGTGACCAATGTGCTAATGGGAGTACAGAGAGAAGTACTATATAGTGACAGCCCATGTAAGGCCCTGATCACCTGATCACACAGAAAGTGTTGTAGCAGGTGCAGGTGGCTTTTTATAATTGTTTTTAAGGAGAATGAAGCTTTTTGTTCATGGTTTTTGCGTTGCAACATGTCTCTGCACGTTTTTGCCTGAGTGCTCTGACCTCCTGGTGTTGAAAAAACATCAACTCAGAACGTCATCTCTTTTTTCGTCATCTTTTTTCCCATTGTCCAATCAAATAATTAGAGAGGCGGACCTTCTGGGGTGGTTACGACAACAAGTTAACAGTTGGTATACAATGGAGGAGAAACTGGTGGTAGCAGCTACTGGATACCCAGAACTATATGGCCCAACAGTGGACAGCAGGTTGTCAAACTGCCCTTGAGTCATCCTAAAATATGCTTGGAAATGGCCATCATCAAGGCAAAGCTCCTGGGCCAACTGGAGGTACTCCCTGTGATCCACCCTCTCTCTTAGGGTCTCACGTACCCACACAGGTCTCTGGTTCCCTGTGCCCAACATACTATTTACTGACAGTCTCTCAGCCTCAATATGAGCTACAGCAAGTACCCTCTGCCTGTCTTTAGGAACTAGATACTAGTTACTGGGGGGAAAAAACATACTTTGATATCACAGGAAGGTTTGTGTAAGGATGTGATGGGGTGGCTGCCTGGCAACAATAACTAGTGGCATTAAAAAAAAACAAAACTGCAGTGCAACACGCCTTTAATATGTTAAATCCAACACTAGAACAGATATAGGCAGAGTCAGGTCATCCTGGCTTGTTTAATGTTTGTTTAATCTTCTCTGCAGTCATTTTTCAGATGAATGCAAACCTTCTGAGAAGGGGTTGTAGTGAGCATTTGGTTTATAGGATCAAAGAGGAAGAGTCTGGGTTGCTGCTGGTGAATATGGACAATGGATTGGTCATGATGACTGGTAAATCTCAGTCACACACCACCACATCAAGGACAATTAGCATTAGCTTGACTCTCCAGGCTCACCCCTTAAGCAGGATGAAAAAAGTGACCTGCTGACTAAGCACATTCCACCTGCAGCCTGCAGTTCAAAGGGCTCCCATGATGGTCACCCTCTGCACCTCACCGCTCCTCTGCTATCCAGCCACCACCTGCCCTGAGGCAAAGCTCATCCTCCTCCACACCGCGGGTGACCCAGTGCTCCATCATCAATGTCTCAGCCCATTCATAACACATGGGACTGCTCTGACCGCTAGCTGAGGCGCTACCTGCCAGCTAAGAGCCTCAGGTGATGTTTGAATGGGCTTCACTTGAGAATTAGGCACACCTCTCCCCCCTCAGAGAGGAGGCACGAGGGAGGCAACATATGGCCGGCTCAGATGAATTCCCCTACTGTTTCAAAGGACTCTTAGAGGCCTTCGGGGTGATCGGAACTTCACGCTCCTCTTTACTAGATTAAGTCTAATAATCTCCCAATAACGAGACTTTAAATCCAAGGCGGTAAAACACTGGGCCTCGGGGTTCACTTACACAGTGCATGCTGTTTTCCCTTTAACACTTTATTTTATGACTGCAAGTAAGAGTTAATGTTTCCCATCAACTTTCCCCTCATCTACGAGCTAAGACGAAGACTTGTTTATGGCAGGCAGAGATTACCCAGATGTGGTAACTTATTAGAGGACCAAACTGATGACAGAGTTAATAGAGGCTACATTAATGAGTATGTGAGCTGAAAGGAAAATTCCAGTTTAATCCAACTTGAGTCCAACTGTAGTAGTTTTAGTTATCATTTCTAAAAGTGGTAATAAGATTGTGGTCACCAAAGTAATCACTGAGGCCTGGGAAAATTAAACCAAGACCATGATCTTTAGTTGTAAACAGCCAACAGTTTACCAAGATAATCGAAACCACATTATATGGAGATAAGACTGACTGTGAGAGCACCCAACATGTTGGTAGTAATCCCTGGTTGCACAGGAAAACTGTAGGCTATGTAGCATAACTATGGCAAGTGATATAAGTCAAAGTTGAACTCAGTTGAAGTAAGGCTACAAACTAAATCAACTTATCTTTTACAGTGTCAACGTGTTCCCAGGTGTCAGCAGTTAACTCAGTTGGTACGATATTGTTAGCCTTGCTAGCAGCATCGTTGGACGGGCTATTTTTCACAGTTCCTAGATGGATTGGTGAATATTTAAGGTCCCACCAGGATTAATTGTGTTATACAACAGTTAGTTCTGACCCAGTAATTTGATCGGTCTAGAGGCATTTCATGAATGCCGATATACAGTATAACAGCACTGGTACGTTTAACTGTGCATGTATCACTCTCCTTTACAGGAGTTCATAGCCATTAATTATGTCAATCATTAATTAGCCGACATTAATGGTCATTGTAACAGTCTTTGCACCGCAAAATGAAACATATTACCGCAAACAAAATCTGAGTTGAATTATGAATGGTCAGAAACAGATGAGGGGACAGAAAGAAGCCTGAACACTTCACTGCAAATCTCCAGGTATGTGCGAATGACATCACATGTATGCCATCAAAGCAACTGTCAACAGACTTATTTCACTTGTTACAAAATAAATGTAAACACACAGACGTAGCCTACATGATATATAGTCGTAGGCCTGTGGACCTGTACAAAGTAACAAGCTAGTGCGCAGGAATGTTTATGTGTTGCTTGGAAACAGTACAGTCCCAGTCCAGTTGCCGAACTACTTGTGCTATCAGAGCCAAATAAATCATTAAAACAAACAAATCATAACGTGTTGCTGCTTTATAATGCCGCTTGTAGAACTGTTGTATAAAAGCAATATCACACAAGAGTGCTATTGCTGATCATCTTTTGCACTCAGACTGCAGCTTCATGCCTACGACCGAATGCAAGTTAACACTGTCACTGTAAGCATGTTGTGCTGACTTTAGCGTTTAGCTCAAAGCACCGCTGTGCCTTAGTACAGTCTCACAAAACAATTGGCCTGGCTGTATACTTTAAGTTTTGTTTTTACAATAGAGAGGACGGCCACAAGTTCAACTACAAAAATAACTGTAGTTGGTTAATTAGATTTTTTTTTTTTAATAGCCAGCAAAGTGATGGATTATGACTGCAAAAGAGGCGTGTGTTTCTCATCAACTTTGACAATGAATTTTTTTGGATCCAATTGTCGTCATGTTGCTTGTGTGCATTTGGCACCATATGTATAATTCAATATCAATTAGGCTACTCACTGTAATAGACAGCAGAGCATGAACAAAAAGAAATAAAAAGAGCTTCTGATCTTACATCACTAATATTTTGATATAATTATATAAAAAAATTTCTTGTGTTTTCCTTCCAGCTTAAAGGGAAATTTCGGTTTATTTCAACCTGTCTCCTATCGTCCTAAATTTGTTTCAAGTGACTAGTGACATAGAAATAATAGCCGGAGCCGGGGCGCATAGTAGCGTCAGACCTGTTAAAACGTAAGTGAACGGGCATACTTCAAGTGCAACGTTAGTCCACTAAACAAGCTTTTTTTCCACAAAGACCGGCTCATATCGTTAGGATAAATGTCAGAGTACATATAGAAAACGACATGTAAGCGTGTTGTCTTACCTTACCGGTATGGTGCCATGTTTGTTTACCATTTAGCTCTGCTTTCCAAAGCGCGACCGAAATATCGCGAGAACAAGCAGCGATCTCATACTGTGCCTGAAATCTCGCAAGCTCTTGATAAAGCCCAGCTGGATACTACTCCAGGTGGAGGTGTCTCGTCCTCGGTCACATCCAGACCTTGAAAATAAGGCTGCAACCGGTCCCATTCCTTGCAACAGAGGCATTCCTCTTCTGTGGGCACTGGGGCACAGCATTCACAGGTACACCACCAATCTCCAGAGCTACGCAGCCTTTCCTCCTCTCTCGTCCTCTACCTGTTGCGCTTCTCTCTCTTGGCCTCCTCCGTTCTTCAATTTCACGAAGCTCTTCGTCAGTGTATTCTGGCTCAAATAAATAAGGGCGGCTATCAAACTCTGCAAAATCATATTCCTCCTCCACAAAGTCGAAGTCTGGCAAAAAGTCAGCCATTATTCTATAAATCTTTCATAAAATAAATGAATGAACTTTTCAGGCTACTGTCTGGTTCTGCCTTCCAGCTGTTGCTGCTTGTTCTTGCGAGATTTCAGACACTGTATGAGAGGTTGCCCGTTCACTTACGTTTTAACAGGTCTGATGCTACTATGCTAGGGTGACCATATTTTGATTTCCAAAAAAGAGGACACTTGCCCCGGCCACGAGATAGCCTACTTACAGTAAATGATACTCGCAGTTTACTCAAAGATGCCTTATAATTTTAATATATTTAAAGTTTATATGTATGGATAGAAAAATCAGTTATATTACAAAATAATATCTCTCAAAGACAGAAATTTAGGTAGGCTTCTCAGAGGTTACTCAACTTGCTTTTATTATGCCTAAAATAATAATGTTTTTACAAGTTTCACTTGTACAAAAATAAATATAAATGTAAAATCTCTGGAATGAAATAATGATAGAAATAACGTCTCTTCTGTAGGCTATTAGAAAAATCAACTTGTAAAATAATAGCTATCTTTTCAAGTCTTACTGGACAAATAAATAAATAAATAATATGAAATAATGTTCTAAATAATAGATCTTCTGTATTAGAAAATCCAACTTTGAGCTCCCCGGCACCTTTATTAGACACAGAAACATATGCGCCACCTTTGCACACGGTGCATTCAGCCTCCCATATATCCCGACCAGGTCGGGATGGTAAGTTGGGAATTTTTTCTGCAGTTCATTTGTGAAGCTGCACTTGCGCTTTGGTATCTTGGAAGCTTAGAATAATGCTGTGCCGCCGGTGTCTGCTGCTTCCTTATTGTGAGTGTTGGAGATTCGCCAATAAGGCAGCCTCTCGGGGATTACGCACACACACACACACACACACACACACACACATAAAAAAGGAAAACCAGACATTATCATCAATTTAGACCCCTGGACGCCCCGGACAGGACGTGAAAAGTGGACATGTTCGGGCAAAAGAGGACGTTGGTCAGCCTATACTATGTGCCCCAGCTGTATCTAGGCTAACGGCTAACATGCTAACTATTATTTTTATGTCACTAGTCACTTGAAACAAATTTAGGACGATAGGAGACAGGTTGAAATAAACCAAAATTTCTCTTTAATGGAATACTTTACCCACAAAATGAGCATTTCCACACCAGCTACTAATGCCTTGAATTCATGACAAACACTTTGGTATTCTTACATGCCTTTGGTGAATGAAAAATCTAAAAAAAATTAACAACAGCAAAACAATTCAAACATCTGTTTACAAACTCTCACACAACTCATTCAGTATAATCCAAGTCTCATTTATCCAGTCGTATGCTCATTACTTCACAAACACCTGGACTAAAAGTGAAACTCATCTACGCAGTAAGAAAAGGGTCAAGGCAGTACAATGTGTTTGGGAAGTAGTGGGCACTAACGACTGGATAAATACTGGATTATACTGCACAGGTTTTTTAATAGTTCGTAAACAGATGTTTTGCTGTAGTTTTGCTGTTTTGGAGTCTTCATTTGCCAAATGCATGTGAGAAAAACTAATTTCTTAACAAGTTCAAGGGAACACAACATTAAGAAATGATTCATAAATGTAAATTTTGTGGGTGAAAAATTCCTTTAATTAAGCAAAGTTCATGTTCCATGCTCCAGAAAAATGAGAAAGAAAACAAAACGTGATATAATTTATCTGATGGACAGTAAGCTTATAAAAACAATAAGCTTGAAAAAAATAAACCTTAATGTAACTTGTATGTTTTTTTATATCTGATGACAAACAGTATTATAAAGGACAAAAGCAATGTCTTGTCTCCATGAGTACATTTCATTAAAAACGTCAGGGCAAAATGGCACCACTGTGAAAGTTATCTATCCCCAGCTCCCTCTGACATCAGGGCAAGAAAGCCCCTGGTTACCTTTCTTGGGAATTACTATTGAGTTCATAATGAAGCAAGAACTCCCACTGGAGTGTTGATTAGGCAGATGCCTTCACTGGGCTACAGGACCGAGCGCCAGGCCCGTCTCCTGCCCTCCAGGATCTCAATTTATTCATTCACTGTAATTCATGGCCGACCCCGACACAGCCCGGGACACTGCACCCTCTCTCCACTTTACTTATTTAATTTGGTGCTGAAGTAGTGGAGGCAGGAAGGAACCCCAGTGATGGAAGATATTAGACTGTGAGGGGCGGCCTGGAGGAGGAAATCCACCCTGAAAACAGACCTCACATTAGGTAGAAATCAGTCGAGAGCCCTCTTGTGATCATTAAGGTCTGTCTTGAGCTGCTTCTTAAAGTGAACTTTTAGTATTATGACTAAGATCACTGGTTTCCAACCTTTATGGCATATGTACCCTTAAGACAAACTAAGCTCTATGTAGTATGACTGCTTGTCACAAGTTTAATATTTCAAGGAGTCCTGAGCAGTTCAACCAAAGACTGATGCTCCCTGTGCATTGTGTTTCATCGTAATCATTTTTAGAAGCTTGAAGGGCTTTTTTACAAAGAAAATTGATCATTTCTCAAGTCAGGAAAAAAACCCATAGTTTATTCTTTGATAACTGTTCATAAGCTCATAAACCAACAGCTCTATCTTGCAACCCCTTTGTTGGGCCCCTGCTCACAGGTTGAGAACCACTGACTTAGAAAAGTATTAAGCTTGCATACAGTATTTAAGGAAATATTAAAACATTTTAGGAAATGTTTATGTTAAATAATATATCCTGCCTAGATCAGATCAGAAGATTATACCACTGCAATCTGTATGCTAACGCTATATGAAGCTAGAGCCAGGAGGTGATTAGCTTAGCTCAATATAGTGTAAGGCAGTTCACAATAGTTAAGTTTGTGCTCTCTCTCTTCCCTTACAAATATTTCCTTGTTGTGAGATACTTGACTCACGCGCCAGTGACGTCATAGGTGATACATGACTTCAACGCAATGTCACTCACTGCCATCACAATGGCCATGCCCCCTTTTAGGTGAAAGTTTTGAACTCAACCTAGAAGAGACGCTACTCGCGGCTAGGAGTTCATAATGCTGAAAAGTTGCTGCGTTGTTAACTGCACAGCAAACAATAACAAAAACACAGAATTGTGATTTTCTTTACTCCTGGATAGAGTGAAGAATTGCGCCAGTCAAAATCCCATGTTTCTATCACCTATGACGTCACTGGCGCGCAACCCATTGAAGTCCATGGGATTTTGACTGGCACAAATTCAAAATCAGAGCTCTTCACACACATAAAGTGTAAATAAAAATGTGGCCATTGTGACGGCAGTGAGTGACATTGTGTTTAAGTCATGTATGTAACATTTTTATTGGTTAGCTGACATGACATGATTACATATGAAGACAGCAAGTTTTAGCAGGAGTCAGTAGCAAAGGTTAAACGGTGCTCGCAGCTCATAGCATGGACAGCGTTAGCTTGCTGTTTGGTGCTCGACCTAGAGACTGCAACACAGCAGAGTTGCCTGTAAATGGCTGTATGTTCAGTACTTCTCTGCCGAAGTTAAGTAAAGTAAAGAAACAAAAGATTCCTTGTCGTGTGAAGTGATTAACACCCACGCACATTGAGATAGATTAGCCTAGCTTACTTCGGAAGCCGACGATAGCATAGACACTGGAGGAGGAGGAAACAGCTAACCTGGCTCTATTAAGTTTTAAAAGATACCTTAAACACACGTTGGGCTGAGCCAGGTTAATGATTTCCTCCTGTTCTAAGTCTGTATGCTAAGCTAAAGTAAGCTAAACAAAGCTAAGCTAAGTTAAGCTAAGCTAAACATCTGGCTTCAGCTTCATATAGAGTGTGCCAGGGCTGACGTCAAAACCCGGCGAGATAATCTTCACATATGAACACCTTTCATACCGCATTTGAAGCTTAAATGCGATCGCCAGAAGTAAAAAGCTAACTTTAGGCTTTAACGGACTACATGACTACTCCACGTCGCATGACTCTTGACGTCACCGCCACTAAGCTTTCAACTGATTTCGGCCGCTTTATTTTAAGAACATTGTATAATGGGGAAATCGGATTGTTTAAGCTAAATAAGAAGCTGTAATGGCGGACTGCCAGAACTCTCGCCTGTTCGGGGTTGATGATGTTTAATGTCCCCGACAGGGTTTGTTTGTATTGAGCAACTTCTTAGCAACCGCCTTTTTTACGACACGTAAAAGCTTTAAAATTCACAAGTAGGGTATTTACTGACGTGTTTTATGTCGTAGAACAAAACCTGAAACTCGCTTAAGCTTTTGTTAACCACAGACCTTATTTGAGGCATTTTACCAAAATCCCATTCAAAAAACATATTGACTTTTAGACGAGAGAACCGGAAGTGCTAAAAGCGCAAACGGAGTTCTGGGTTTACTGGCACACTTTTTAACCATTCAAACATGGGAACAGTATTGTTCTTGTCGTCTAGTTAAACTGCCACCTTAATAAACCACATAAACATGCAATATGATGTATATGGCATATGCTATGTAAAATTATCAAGGCTGCCGTTGTGCGAGTTTGCAATACCATTAACCCATTGGGAGCATTTGAACACAAACAACAACACACAAAAATTCAAGCCTTGTATTTTTGTTTCTGTTTTTGAGAGAAATTATTAACATCTAAATGTCATTCAAACAACAGTTATCTGTTGTATCACCTAATGCTGAAATTTTCCCTTTAAGGTTAATGTTAAAAATTACATAGACTAAAATGTGTCACAAAGCAGAGGTTTATGCCAGACTGGTCTTTCTGGTTATATCAAAAGTTCAGATGCTGATTGTGTCCCTGGATCAGTCTCTGCATCAGGTGAAAATGAGCTATGTTTTGGTTCTGCACTGAAAAACACACTGAAGACAATGACATTCCAGTCTGGAGACAACCAAAACCTCCTCAACAGGAAAAGAAACCAAAACAAGGTTTCTCGGCTTGACGGTGTCTCTTCCGACCTTATGCCAGACAGCCGACTGGAAATGCCAGGAATGCTAGACTGCTGCTCGATAGGAGACCATGTTCCACTTATTGGCTACTGGTGTGCAGAGCCACGGGGACAATGTCCAAGATGAGTTCCCACACAATAGGAACAAGACATTTATGACTCTTCGGCCACGGAAAAAATGAAAGGTTCACACTCAGGACACACATGGCTCTCGTACTCCCACTGACACACTGGGAGAGATGCTGCTCTGGGCAGACGCCCCTCACATATTTGGGCTGTGTCTGAAAGGCTGAAGAAAAGGTCTCCCCTGAATCCAACCAGGCTGTCCCATTTGGGGTGATTTAAATGGCCTGTTATTACCTTTCTCAGCCATTGTCTCTCTCCTGGTATCCCAGTCGTATGATACTTTTAATTATTAGTTTGACCAGCACCCATTAGACAGGAGCCAGCAGAATCCTGGCTTGGTATTTCACTGCCATGTAAAAATTACTTGTGACAACCCTAGCAACCAAAGTGAAAAATTCACTCACCGAAATCGAATAAGCAGAGAGAAAAGATGTAATAAAAGGGCCCATTAGCATTTAACTGTTTGTTTTCTTTCCCTGATATGAACTGGTTTATATACTGCATGTTAAATGACAATCTATTTGAATGTGACAGCTTGAGATCAGAGAAAGCATGAATATGTAACCAAATCCTTTGGGAGTGTGATGTAATTACAGTGTTTGTAAAGGTAAGTTACTTATAGGCATACAACATGTGAAAATAAAAGATATTGCATTTGAAAGCATAGAATTGTTAGTATTAAAGTAGATCAAAAATTAAAGGTTAGTGGAATGATGAATGTCAGAGTGTTTATTGGTAACTTGATTTGTAATTAAGAAGCCATTGTATGTAGTAATCCATACACGTAAGTAACTTTTATCTAATTGTTTGATGGCTTGTTTGAACTTCAACAACCCATCACATCTCAATCATATACATCATAAAAAACTTTAAGCAGTGAAATCAACTTAAGGCCTGTGGGGTGCCAGGTGGCCTGCCAAGCATGCATTTTCTAATTTACAATGAAAATACATTGATTCAACCTTTTTTGTACTTTGTATGTAAATTTGGTGTTAGCGTTTATTTAAAAGGCATTAAAAAAACAGCTTGTTTATCAAAAAAAGTGCCAGGGGAGGATGCCCCACACCTTCCAACAGAGGTCCAGACTTAGCCCCAAACATCCTCAATTCCTGGAAAACTGGCCCCGTTTTGAGCTCCTGATGTTTTGCAAAAGTGGCCCCCATGCAAAGCCAGATTACCTGACCCAGAGCTGGTAACTACAGCAGGTTGGGCATTCAAGCAGAGAGAGAAATTTACAGTATTGCCATCTAAAATCTAGCTGTGTAAAAATAAAAAAGAAATTTGGTTACAGAAACTAATTTGGGGTTTTACTTTATCTTTATTCCCTGATGTTTTCTAGGGTTCTTAACATTTGCCTTGGTCTATGTACTAATTAAAATGTTGTAGGTCATACTTTAAAGTTACTCAGTGAATGATCAATAAATCAATTATTAAATATATTGAGAAACAGGCACTAAGTATACAATAGACTGACTGACACAATTTACACACAAGAAATAAGCTATATTAAGCACAACACAAGCTGGAGACAACTTTAAACATCATTTTAATATTATATTATTTGCAATATTTCTTTATTTTATCATCTTTGTGGGCTCCTTCAGCCTGCAGCTCCGTGAGGAGACACTCACTCATATCACCTTCGAGCCTTCAGGCCTGGAGTGCCACCTACTGGTGTCTCATCAGAAAAGCAGGGGAAACTGTGAATTGGAATTGATTCACAATTTGAAATACATTTTAGGCTGTCAGATACAAGTTGGAGGTTTCTTCCAGGGTTCAGTTTTATTCTCTGGCTTTTGGGAAGGACATGCAACTATGCGGTATTTATTTATTTGTAAAGCTGATTAAATATCATTGCACTATATGATTCTATAAATGTTGTTTTCCAGTTGAGAATTTCACTTCTGAATGCTCCTTTTTGCGCAGTAGAGAGGTGTGTAATTAGTTGCACCTATTAGTAAAAGCTTCTTTTGATGCTCATTACACCTTCACACTGCCAATTAGCAGCACGAACGTACCAAAACCTTTTCATGAGTCTCTCATTTCCTCACTAATATCCATTGTACTCTTCAGCCGGTCTGCTGCTATTTGAACCCTCGTATCCAGGCCTTACCAATTAGACCCACCTTCCACTCTGAGGTTTACTTTCTCCAAGACGAGGGAGAAAACAGAGTCCTTTAACAAGTGGGCCCCACTCTCTTGTTCACATGGGGAAGTTTACCCACATCTGTCTCAGCACCTAACCCCTGGAAGAGAGGGGGTCAGTTCCAAGGCCAGAGGTCAGCACTTGTCCCATTGTGAGCAAGAACCAACATGAACCCCAATCGAACACTGCGGTCAGCGGGAAACAGTGCCTGGTTGGTTTTTAGGGCCACGGATGTGTGAACTGAACAGGAGTTGTGCTTTGAGGCAGCTTGCCGCACGGAAGCGTTTGAAAGGGACTCTTACGGTTACTTAATTAAGTACAGAACAAATAGTTGTCCTGCTTTGTCGCGTCCTTTCTGCATCATCAATAGCACAGACACAAATAGAAAACAAAGCAGTGGTTTGAGAATTTGCAGGTGTGCACGGATGCGTGTGAAGCTACTGGAAGGAGTACCACCGTGCAAAAAAAATAAAAAATCAAGTTTATGTGGCACTCAAGGGGGAGGTCTGTGTGAGAACAGATCTAGTTAGGAGCGTCACAACAGATCTGACAAAACAGGCGGCCAGGTCAGGCCTGGCTTGCTGCTGTGACCCAGCAGCATTCAACCAAGTGATAAAAAAACAGCAGTCTCACACCCTCTCCCTGTTACACCCTCTTTCTCTTGCTTGCTTTCTTTCTCCCTTATCAGCGAGCCACCATCCATAATTGACCTGATTCCCAGATTTCTGTCCCTGTGACCACCCTTGCCGTAGCATAAAAGTGGGCAGCATAGGTGGCAGAGGACTGCCTGGCTGAAGGAAAAAAGGGATGTAAAAGAACGTATTCTTCTAACGTCTTGAAAGAAAAAGGGAAATCAGCATAATGACTGTGCTCCCCTACCACACATTCACTCTCTCACGCACACATACACACACTCCTTCTCCGCGCAGGCCCTCCTCCCACTCCCGTCCGCATCCAAATCTTGATTAACCTCCTCTCCCACTCCCCCTTTCCCACCCACTCACATTCACACATACACATGGACACAAAGTGCCTCGGAGGCCCCCTGACAGATGGGGAGAGAGGTTTCGGGGGGTTCCTCTGAACAAATGGCACCCTGGTTTAGTGTGGCGTTGTCAGGGTTTGAATTGATCCCCGGGACTACAGAGGCTTCTCTCTGCCAGTGTGTCACAATGGCAACAAGTGTGTAGAGCTGGGAGCAAGCTTGTACAGGCATGGGACCCATACCTCATGAATGATAGCTTAGCAAATGGCCCTCCTTTCACTGGCTTTCATTGTAGGGCCATCTCTGGTTTTCTTTCATAGCCTACTCAAAAAACTTGCCCAGCTTTGTTAGTTTTATTGGGTTTGATTGGTTTGAGATTCTGAAACGTGTTGGTTTTTGTGTTATTTTGTATGTGTGAACTTTGGAGTAGGGCGGGGGAGTGTGTGCGTGTGTGTGTGTGTGTGTGTGTGTGTGTGGGTGTGTGTGTGTGTGTTGGTGGTGTTTAGAGGCATGGGGCGGGGGGACTATTTTTGTACATTTTTGCTTGTTAAATTGATGGGTGCTGTGGTCTCACGGTATGGTCTGTGGAAAGATGTAAAGCTATCTGTCATTGGCCAAAGCCAGTGAATGTGATTCAGTTTTATATGAATAGCACTTCCTGGGAGGTCGTGATGTTTTTCACTTGGTGAGATAAACACCATGTGTGCAATTTTCACAGCTTTCCATAAATTCAACCAGAAACACAGCAATGAGGCGTTCGCACAGTTATAAGAGCTATATATCCTCTCTTGTCAACTCAGATGCTCCTAAAGACTTCCTGAAACTGCATCACTGCTGCGAGTGACATCCTGTTTGTCCAGACATGGCATAAAATCCCAAGCATTTACTTTTGTCTCTTCAGTTTGAAAGTCGTATATTTGTCTAATATGGTCTTGTATATCAGTATAATGAGCCCCTGTCTCATCCAGAAGATAAAGCCTGGCTGAAAGTCCACTTTGACCCCTCAGCTGACCCCAGGCAGCACTTTACAGGCTCAGGAACAATCGTCCCATTGGTAGATAACAGCGGCATCATCCCTGCAGGCTCATTTCATCATTGTCACTTCTCCTCCGTCTGGTTAATGTTTCACTAGTCCTCTATTTTTTTGCTCCTTAGCCAGCAAGAGAGGGGGGAAGACGGAAAAGGAGGCTTGGTTAATCACAAAAGGAAAACAGAGGGTGATCGATTGATTGGTAAACAAACAGAATGGACAGACAGCAGCAGAGCAGAAGGGATCCGGTGAGCCGAGCTTCCTTATCTTCCACATGTGACATCTCCATCCATCACACCTCATTATCGTAGTTGTATCGAGAGGTGTTGATGGGGCTGACTGCCTGCTATCAAATCTCAAGATGTTACAAACCAAGGAGGAAAGTTTTTAGCCCAAGTTAGGGCACCCAAAAGAGACGTTAAAAAACAGAACGGTCAAATTCAAAGCAAAAAAATTATGTCAAATTCAGTCCAATTCAGAGGCCAGTTTATCTTGATCATTAGTCTCAAAAAGCCAAGATCCCACCAAGCAATCCAGTTGAGTTCAGCTCGGTTTAGGTTGTTACAACGATTATTTTGCTTTTCCATTGTCACAAGTTGTGGATGGCTCCAATAGGACTGTTCCATTCTGTCCCGTTTTTTCGTCACCCCTTCGTTGAGGTACTTAGCCCTGATCTTATACTTAAAGGTGGACCTAGTAACACTGCAGTCTCCTGATTGATCAATAAAGTATCAACACTCTTGCTAGACAAGGGCTCAATGCACAAACCACACACCCACTTTTTTTTTTAGATATACCATACCAAAAATTCCAGCCTGTTCCTTTATGTTATGAAAATGTCATGCAACCTTGTTCTGTGGGCGATCAGCAAGGTGCAGACATTTCTCTGCATCAGTGAAGAGGAAATACAAGGAGAACTGGATGAAGCAGTGGTGTGGTTATTACCGTGTGTTAACAACCCTGCATACTTACTGTCTGTGATGGAAACACATTACAGATCTACGGTTTAGGGTTAGGTACAGTTCTAAGGGTATTATACCGAAAGTGTCTGGTGGTACCGTGACGTCACACATTGGTTTGGTTTGACTCCCAGTTTTAAGCCTTGAGTTTGGCATTTCAGCCGTCCCCATCTTGGTTTTCTGGAGCCAGGAGTAATCATATTTGGACAAGACAAAGGCGCTGTGGAGGAGCGCAGGGTGGATCTGACTGAGAGGCCAAGGACACTCCTGGCAGACAGCCTGTCACTTAAAGCGGCCTGCCCTTAATTATGTGTAACTCTGAGCCCAAATGAAAACAGGTGAGTTACATAAAAATTCATCCCCCATACAGTTGACATGAAGGGTTAGCATGTTTGTTTCTGCTGTTAAGTTGGGCCTTATAACATGGGGGTCTATGAGGATTAACTGGCTTCTGGAGCCAGCCTCAAGTGGCCGTTCAAAGAACTGCAGTTTTTGGCTATTCTGTGTTGGCCTCATTTTTCAGCCTCAAAGGTTATTGCTGGAAATGTAGCTAAATATGCTGTCAAATCCCACACTTCTGGTTTGATATGCAGGCTTTGTGTTAAAATGTTGAAGTCTCAAATCCAAGCTTTGATAACCCTGATGACACTGTCGGTGTTATTTTGTCAAACTTTGGAAAGCTGAATAGTACTCCTCATGATGAATGAACTGAGCTCCATGTGTAAAATTGGTGGAATATTCCTTGTCTTGTTCAAGGTTCCAGCAACTTATACAACTTATTCTAAGACCTCAGTTACATGTCAGCAGGTGTTTCATGTTTTCTGTGTAAGCCTGTGACACAGCAGGCTCTGATGTGAAGCCCTGTTCAACCTGTTTGAGAGCCTGAGAATTGAATCTGTCTGTGCTGCTTAACTCTGCTGCTACAAGTCAGGAACATGCATGGTATTGGTAGATCATGCATGATGAAAGTGTCTGAAATTAGCCATTGGCATTTGCCAATTCCCCAGTGTCAGTAAAAGTTGTTTTTTTGTGGATAAATCAGTAACAGCCGCCTGCCACATTCACTTTTGTAGAAAATGAAATGTCAAAGCCTTGGCTTTAAAACGGATTACAAACTTGACCCTGTGAATTTGCAAAAAGCAACATTCAGCTCAGTATGATGAAATAGCTTTGAAATTGGTAGGACTGCATACAGTACATTATTTATTTTGGCTGGGGAAAATAATTCATGTGAGTTCATCACTATCCCTTTGCAGGCAGGCGAAAAAATTAACTTTGCCTTTAAACTGTTAAACAAGACAGCCACACCCCAGGCTATGATGGGTCAAAGAGCAAAGGTACACATCTCATGCATACCTAGGTGTCAGGACGATGTGCTCCCTTGCTTGCTTTTGTGTCATCTGCTCTGCATAGCAATGGCAAGCACATTGCAATATGTTTGAATTGTTGAGGTGGAGGAGCAAGCGCGTATTGTTGAAGAGGCAAGGTCTGCATATTAAGAAAACACGGAGGGAGAACAGGCAACTGAAAAGGCCTTTGAATGAGAATCAATTAATTTTCATTTACCTCCATTAGCACTGGGCAGAGATTTGCATCTGTGAACCCATTGCCAAACTGGCAGTGGCCTTTTTAGTTGAGGGAGAGGGCCACATTAAGCTAATGATGGGGGGCAGAGGGAGAGACAAAGGGCTGTATGTGTGGTAGGGGAGGCCTGGCCGTCCTCTTCTCTCATTAGCACCACAGTGCCCTGCACTGCTGTCACACAGCGAGCCCTCACAGGCAGATCATTAACCACTAGCTGGGATGTGAAAAATACTCTGACAATTAAAAAAATGGGTATTCTCAGCTATCAGGCAGCACACGTGATCAGGAATTGGACTGAAATGCTGCAAACTGAAACAAAATACAGAGCATAGAAAGAGCTGTTATGTTGGGTTGGCTTCATCTTAAACAAAACCATCTGTGGATTATCAAAAGGAATATTACATACTTTATTTTATACTTCAACCTTATCTCTGCCAAGTGTCCCTGAGCAAAACACTGAGCCCCTTTTAACTGCTTTGACAATGAACATTACCTTCTACAACAATTACAAAACCATAATCTAATCTTTGTCGAGATGTTCAACTGCATAATATTTTGCTTGTAATGATTAGTGAAATGTACTCCCATAATACACCATCGATGTCACTGTCCGCATGATTTAGGATGCAGTTGCTAACAGTTGTTATTTATCTATGAACTGACCATAAAAATAGTACAATTAAAGAACAACTAATTTTGAATGAATGAATGAATGAATGACTGTATTTCGAACCAAACATAAAAAAACACATGAAAAACCAAACAAGACAAAGATAACAGTATCCGAAAAGGAGTAGGTAGAAGTAAAACTTAGGCTATATGTCCCTACTCCTTTCCTACATTTCTTATTTTAACTCATACATTATTTCAACAAATTCCCAATTTTATTTACAACTCATATACAACTACCCCCAGTCTATTTACCACCCAATAAATAAATAAATAAATAATAAACCCAGTTTATCTACAGTCCAAGTACCACCTAGTGTTACAAAATAAATATGCACTCCCCTAAAAAACCTTTCCTCATCTACATATCTGCAAAAAAATCTTCGTGCTTTGTTTCAACTCATCACACAGCCCATTCCACAAGTCCACCCCACACACTGAAATACACAGACTCTTCTTAGTTCTTAGTAGTTTTTAGGCAGCTAACCGATGCTCTATCCCAGAGAAACTAGACTAAGCAGGTAAACTCAGAGATTTTTGATGAACTACACTTGCTGATGGAAGGGTTTGTGGATCAGATATGAGGGTTTGAAATGAAAGCACAGTGTCAGTAACCAGTAACTAAGGCGAGATGGGGAGTCGGTGGAAGAAATGAGGGTCGGCAGTTCTGCATCAGTCGGCGTAAACCAGATGAGAAGGTGTCCAATTTACACTTTCCCATCTACAGTGACTATTATAGAAGTGCATGTTTTTAACCAGAGGAAGAGTTAAATATGTAAAGAGCAACCCCACAAAGAAACGTGTTTCCTCTAAAGAAACAAAACTCCCTTCCCACACAGAACACTTTTACACAAAACATAAAACTGCTTATTCCTAATCTAACCTTGCGGAATCCAAGCATCCCAAACATGGATGAACAAACATGAGTTTTAAATAAATATAACAATAATGCAAATATTAGAGCAGTGCATTAGTTTAAGTTTAAGTTTAAGTTTAAGTTTATTTCCTTTATTAATCCCCCTGAGGAGAAATTCAATGTTTTCACTCTTGCTTGTCAGGTCCGAAAGACACACATGCACAAACAGGACCTATACATGCACAAGGTGGAGAGATGTCACCACTTAAATTCTTTCTGCTGCAGTGGAGCAACCACAAAAGTACCCATAATCCCATCACCATATCCACGAAATCTCTACCTCTGCTCATTTGTAGCAGTGCAAACTACATCTTATTTTGGGTATTATCAGAACCATCAAACACATTTTCAACAAGATTTTGATTAACTGTAAGTTAAGCTCCTTCTGTGTGGAGTTTGCATGTTCTCCTTGTGTTTTCTCCAGGTATTCCGGCTTCCTCCCACAGTCCAAAGACATGCAGGTAGATTAACTGGTGACTCTAAATTGCCCATAGGTGTGAGTGTGAATGGTTGTTTGTCTCTATGTGTCAGCCCTGTGATAATCTGGCGACCTGTCCAGGGTATACCCTGCCTCTCACCCAATGTCAGCTGGGATAGGCTCCAGCCCCCCCACGACCCCCAAGAGGATAAGCACTTTTGGAAAACGGATGTATGGATGGATGTAAGTTAATCTTACAGTGGAGCAGGAAAAAATTCCAGTGTCACAGTGCACACTTCCTGCCTGCTATACATGCCACTCTCCCATTTAACCCAGAGGCCATTTGCACGTACACGGTGATTTTGATAAACGGAGACATCTTCCTTCGTTTGTGCCCTTCGTTTACACGCAAACAGAGATTTCTCCTCTGAAAATGAGTCTTTCTAAAAACTCCGGCCAGAGTGGAGATTTTGGAAAACTCCGGCTGCGCGTTTGCATGTAAACTGAGACAAACGGAGATAGACGGAGTTATAGGCAGCCGACATCACAGTATGCACCGGAACTTGCGCCTGTGTCAAAAGTGCGACCCATGAGTGCGACCTATGTTGCTATGGTGACAATGGATACATGGAAGGCTTGAGCTTCTCGTTACACTGCCACCTACAGGTTTGGCATGCTCTTGTGTATATATACACGGGTAAGTGTAAACGAAGATCTTTTTGAAAACGGAGATGGTGAAATGTCCGTTTATGAAAATAGCTGGCAACGTGTAAACGGCCTCCCAGTTAATTTCCGCCAACCCTGCCTCTCCACCACACCTGCCTACTAGCCTATCACCTGTCCACACATCTCCCACTCTTGCTGGTCCACCACACCCATCTCGTCAAGCCAACTCTGCTCACCTGTGGCTCATTACTCCCTCTCACTATAAATACTCCACCTTCACAGACTCTTGTTGTCAGATTGTTCTTAGTCATTTCTATGCAAGACTTTCCAGTCTGTGTTCCCATACTGCTTGCTTGTTACCAATCTCACCTGCCTCTGACTCCTCTGCTTTGCCTGCTCCCCAGTAAACCACTCAATCCTCTGTTCTCGACTGCCAGTCAGCTCTGCAGTGTGAGTTTACCTGTTTTCAGCTGCCTGTGATTTCCTGTGCTGTGGATTACTTTGCTGCATAGCTGCACATTCTGCCTTTGTGTGTGCATCACGGTATCCACTCATTGTCACTGCTGGTTCCTTAAAGGCGCTGTATGTAAGAATGTGGCCAAAACGGTTACTGCACTCAAATTCAAAATACTGCCGCGAGTCGTGTCCACCCCCCCTCCCCTACAGATTTGAGGTTGCTGGACAGCGGCACGCTGGAGACTGATTTGTTTGCCCACGGGCGGCTGCCGTGGCAGGGCTGCGTCAACGCGTCCTTGATCTTCGGTTTTCCAGCGGACCGTTCGAGCAAGTCCGGTTTCTCTGCAGCTAACGCTGCTGCCGGGATACAGCTGAGGAGGAGCCGGCTGCTAATGCTATGTACGGGGACACTGCTAATGCTGCTTGCCGTGCTGCTGTAGTTCAGTCGTAACTGTAACTGATGCTGAGACTCTACTGACTGTGTGACTGGTAGACGGCGGTGGGTGGCGCAACAGGCCAAAACACAAATTCAAAACATAAACATGATTTGTGGTCTGTAAAAATGTTTTTTTAAATGCGATTATTCTGGCTGTACTATTGTTGTCGGTGAGATCAGTATGTTATATGAACATTATTCCTTAGTTTCTGTGACATATGAGGATGATTTTACGACTATTTGATTTATATTTCTAACATATAGCTCCTTTAACTCCTCACCAGTTCCAACCAACCTGCAGCCGGCTCCACACAATGTTGGCTTTCTTTCTGCGTTCTCCTGGTATCTTATCCTCTGCTCGTCTGATGTCACCTCCCATCTGCTCCCTCCGCTGCACACTTTTGAACTGTTTACTGTTTGTGTGCATTCACCAGATGCCAGTGACTCACTAGATCTGTTTAGTCGTGCCACACCAAGAGTTTTGGACTGAACCCTGAACCAAGAAACTGACTTTAACTGTTTTTCCTGCCTTCTCATTCTGGTTATTAAAGATCATTACAAACTGTCCTGCTTGCCTTCATTGCTGCAGTTGGGTTCAAACCACTCCAGTTACACTCCATTCTTCAAGAGTCCAAACCAAAAATGGAAAGCTGAAATATGTGATTGCAGAATGTAAAATGTAAAATTGTGCACTCAGGAACCACAAGGACTCAAACCTTCAAACTCCTAATCCTTTCAGTGCTCCTTTCAGTGCTCCTTGGCAGATAGTCCCTGCAGCTCTTGACTGAGGAATGAACACCATTCTTCCAAAACACATTCTCTTATTGCCTGTTTGCTGTTGAACATGTTGCTTCAGGATTTCCCATAGGTGTTCAATTAAACTGAGACTGGTGTCCACAAAGGCCATAGTATATAATACACAATATTTTCATACCTGTATGATGTAGAAAATCTTGTTCTGTTAGCCAGTCTTCATTCCGATAAATAATAGAATAAATTTCGTTTAGCCTCAGTTGATGTTGAATATATGTTTATCACAACACAAATCTGATTAGAAAAGTTTTTGGCACAGCATGTGCACGTGGACAGAGACGTACCAAAAAACTTAAACAGAAAAACGATTCAACCTTTATATATGTGTGTAATCATGCTACGCTTAGAGGAATCAAGATGATGTTGTATAACCCTTGCTCCAATCTGTCTACCACTGGAGTCTGAACATCTACGACATCCTCATTTTACAGTATTTTAACCTTCAGACACCCTGGAGCCTCCTTAGACGCCTGCATGCAGACAATCAAGGACTCTGAGGCCTCCAAAATTATTTAAATCATTACCATGGATGAATCATACACCTTCACACAGTTATTATTCATGGTGACATTCAAATACTTATATATTTAATGATTTTCTACATCACCATAAAACCATTCAGTAACCCATGTCCTGTATAAGAGCATCTGCGTTTACATTTTTTTTTGTTCCTTTATCAGCACTGCTATGAAGATATGAGACAAAATTGTAGACCCAATGGTCAGTTTACAAAGTCTAACAGAAAGCGTATTCTGTGGCTGCTTCAGTCAAGGCACTGGTGCAATAATGCATCCCAAGATGACAATTCCACTGAGGAAATCTACCTAACACTGTGATTGTCATAATCTACAGGTGTGTCCAACTGAAGCTGCAGGATCAAAACGAAAGAAAATGTCACCCAGAACGCACACTCGCAGTCTGAAGATTCCCTTTACCTTCCCTGTGTTTCAATGTGGGAAACAGCTGCATGTCTCTGGAGGAGAATCAAATTAAAACAGGATTTGACGTGCGTGTCCGGTCGTCCTTTTGCAGCACTACAGTGCTGAGCCTTGCCTCCACACGTAGGGAGGAACCCAGACAGTATGAAATGGAGCGGAAGGTATGAGCAGAGAAGAGGATGAAAGACAAAATGGGAGAAGGGAGCAGACAGGGTCACAGATGTGACATTACACTAACAATAGGAGCGGCGGGGGTAAAAGTGTGCAGACATCCCATCTTGGGCAAAGCTGTCTCCCAGCTGTTTGGTTCACCTGTCTATTAAAAGGGAACATATTTCTTGGTGTCTACAGAAGGAGAGACAGATTTATTGGGCCTACAAGGGGGAGGCCTTAGAGTGGATTGATTATTAGACAAGGGCCAATAAATCACTTTTCCTCTGGTTTTGGGAGGTCTGTCTCTCCACAAGCTTGTTGATAAGTCAGAATAAATATGAATACAAGTAGTAAGTTTATCATCAGAATTGGAACTCATAAAAAGATGGCTGATCGTATTAAGAAGGAATCAAGGGGTTAAGTCTTATATTTTCGATGGACCTCTATCTGGGAAGGTTAGTGTAATTGAGGACCACATGGTGGGGGCTTTACATCGAAGCCCAGACAGATATTGAAGTGACCTCCAGCCCTTTCCTGTACTCAGGCGGCCCCATTCTAAAACAAAGAGGACATGACAAGAGGAGAGGGGAGAAATCAGATGGCTTAATTGTTCCTTGACAATTAGACCATCACTCAAGCGAACATTGAGCAACCCAGCAAAAGTAGCAAAGGGAGGAGGCAGCTGAAGAAAGGGATGAAAGAAGAGGGCACTAAAACACCCACTGAGTGAGAGGGAGTGAGAGGGAAAGAGGGAGAGGGCCCTGCTATTGAGGGCCCGACAGGGCAAAAGGAGCAGAGAGCATCTTACAATACTGTACAGCGCTGTTCTGCACCATTAAGTGGCATGGAGGGCAGGGCTGGAACAATAGGCTTCTGTCCCTGAGGAGAAGGCCAGCAGCTCCAGAAGAGTCCTCCTTTTCAGCCCATATGGTTGCGGCTGCCTCACAGGATGCTCCTCTCGCCGCGGCCGCATGCTCAGCATCTGGACACACGAGGTCCATCGTCTCTCTGCGGTGACCGCTGCAGCGTTAGAGAGGGCAGCAGGGTCTCCCTGGTAACACCACAGTGATACGCAAGGATTCAGGGCAGCACTCAAGAGATTAAGGAAAGGAAGTACTTCTGGATGGAGTGAAATCCCAATTTTGTTGGATTTAGAGCCCCAACAGGGCTGAAACCTGGGACCAGAATTAACCCCATGTGGATAACAAGCTTGTGTTTTTCAAGAGCTCACCAATACACATCCTTTGTAGAACTTTTTTTTTATTTTGCTGATGAAAATTGCTGCTTATCTAAATGTAACCTGAAATTACATAACTGAACACTGTGATATTTAAAACAAAGTTCTCACAACTAACAGATTTTTTCAGACCTCTATGTCAAAATTGGACAGCCGCCCATACACATACTTTTACCAAAGCTTTTGTCCAAAAAGCTTCTAAACACAAGCAGATGCATGTCTAAACCATTTACATTACTTTAGCTAGTGTATTTTCCTCCATGCTCTGAGCAACTGTGACTTCGGTCCCCTTTGGACTGGTGACAAAGAGCTGTCAGAATGATGGATTATGAAGCTGCTGCTTGAATTTCAAACAGCCTCCACTCCTGTCCATCCTTAAACAGACCCCGAACCCCCAAAAGAGAAAAAAATATAAGCCGAGCAACCGAGAGAGAAAAGAAGCTGGGGGTGAGCCGAGAGAAGAAGAATCTTAACAAGTGTTTACCCTCTTTCTGTTGCCAAGCTGTGGAGCAATAACCTACCGTAGCGAAAGGCAGTGCCTGATCCAGGAAGAAAGGCCTCAGCCTGCAGGGTCAGGGGTCACTAACTCTGCCATTGTCTCTGACAGGGCAAGCACACTCCAGCTTTTCTCCGGCTTTCAAAGGCCTGTGATGGGGGTGGAAAGATAGGGCTGAAAACACTGGGTCAGGACCAGGGGCTTTATGGTAGTCGGGGAAGAAAGATTTGGACCCCAAAGGTTAAATGAAGAGCGAAAGGGCCCTTCTGTCCAATTACCGAGGGACAAATGCTCTCTCTGACCCATCAGGGTCAAAGTTCAGTGGAGCCATTGGTAGCGGCACACTCTGGCTTTTTGTGGCTCAGATGAGATGAACCTCCACTGTGTTTATCTAAGTGACACCCTGACCAATAGTAAAAGTATAAATAATTCGGGGGCTTGTGTGCTGCCACTTAGCAGAATTAATTTATAGAAGAGGGCTGCAGCAGGTCAAACTTTTTAACACAACACTGGGAGCAATTAATGAGAAGGCTGAGTATTCATGGTGTTGTTCAGAGGCTAAATGAATAAAATCAGGAAAGAGTACATAGTAAAATGAGTAACTAGTATAACTTTGATCAGTCCTTATTCATTCCAAGATGCAATCATGTAAAGTAGAAGTTGTGCGAAGTTGATGAATAAAAGCCACCATCAGCTCCCCCCTTCCCTGAGCTTTCAGCCAAGCCGGTCAGTAGTTCTCCTAATCATGTGCCCATCTCAGTGTCAGGCGGCACTTGTGGTGTTAATACCTGCTGATACAAAGGCCCAGTGGAGCGGCCCATAGTGAGAGAGTCCCATATCCGGAGATGGCTGGATTAGACTGAACCACTTCCTCCTGAGCCCATGTGGGCCGCCAGGGATTATGTCAGCGAATTTAATCATCTGCACTTGTTAGGTTAACAAGCAAAGTACAATCAAATTATAAGATTCAGTCAAAGACCTTTCCTCCTCCAGGCTCCTGCATGGCAGCAAGTTCCAGACTTAGACCCTGTCTTATTGAATATTTTTGTAATTTTCCTCCACATTTTGGCCTCTCATTCAAACACAAATGGAAAACTAAGACTTTTTGAAATACATTCTGAGTTGCAGATTTTCTAAAACTCCTGTGTATCTGCGTGGACATGTAGAACAAAGTGTGTGGGAAACAATTAAATAATCTCCTCAATTTGTGCATGCCCATTGTTGCTTTGTGAGATAAGCATACACTGGAAGCCACCACAACAATGGCAGACTATCGGTTTACCTAGTTTTGTAACACTGCTTGGTCTAATGACTATTTTACACTTAAACCTACTATTGCTGCCTGCATGACTAACAGCTGAACAGAGTCATCTGCTGCACCCAATATTTTTGCTCCATCTCAACATCCAGGGTTTACAGTCTGCCAGAGATGACAGTTTTGCATACAGGAGATACTGGTACACTTTCCAGAGGGTTTTTGTTGACGATAAGGAATCGAAGGAAAACTCAAGCATGTCCAGATCCTCACTTGTGTCTTTGAGTGAGCTCCTTTATCCTTATATTGAATGTGAATCAACAGTGATGGGATCTCCAGAAGGTGTTTTGAAAAGGTAACATCAGCCTGTACACTTTACTATCTCTGTGAAGAGGGGAGAGTGTTTGGAGTCATTTTTGTGTTCTCCTGTGGATGGAGATATTTTGTAAAATGAAGGTCTTTTAAACAAATACTCATTTCAGAAAAAATCTGTATAGGTGTAGCTGACTTCACAGTATTAAACTTAGTGTTCCTTCCTGTATTTTCATGGGTGGCTTGCAGGAAACTTAAATTTCGGCTGAACTTTTCAATCATAATTAAGCTAAGTGTATGTCTAACATGCCAGATCAGCTACTTTGCCGAATTTTGGCATTATTATTTGATTAAAAAAAGAAGTACAGTAGGGTGGGGGTTTCTGACACAACCTTCTCCTTTTGCAAGAAGCTGCAAAGGGAACAGAAAACTCTGCAACACGTGTGGCTGGACCCATTAAAGATCACATACAGGACATTCTCTTTTAAAACAAAATTGAATCCCGTGTTCATACAAATTCCAGTAAACCCTAGCAGCACTGAGTCACAGCCAGGTCACCACTACAAAATCTGTCCGAAAATCCAAAAATGAACCTGGGAACAATCCATCAAAGCCCCGAGATGCGGCCGCCTGAAACACACTGAGCGCTATGAAAGCCTTAAATCTCTTCCTCTGCAGAATCCATTTAGCATGGCTCTGCCACACTCCACCAGGGGGGTGCATGGGCTGGATACCAGGCGTGGTACCACAGGGATAAATTATGCATCCAGTGTTTGTGTGTGTATGTCTTTGCTTGTGTTTTCTGTGTGTGTGAATGCGAGTCTGTGCCGTGGATGTAGAGGATTTTCCTCTCTCTGGGACTCCTCTCTGCAGGTCCTCTCCGTCCCTCATGAGCTAGCATAAGCCTGTTGGACACACATCGGAGGGGTGAAGGGGAGTCACTGGGAGCGAGCCAGGCTCCCAGGGTCTTACAGGCCCTTAGAAGGAACAGGATGACCTTTAATCAGGGATCAGGAGCCCGGGCTGCAGCTGGAGGCCCACAGGAACCCTGATTATGCCAGAGCCCCCAGGTCACACTCCCAGCTGGCTGTCCACCTTGAGTCAGGACACTGAGGCAGCCTAAGGCCGGATGAAGCGCTCAGTGCAGGCATGAGGTGTACATTTATGATGGAGTCTTAGCATTAATCTGCAAGATCTTCATCCACAAAGTCCAAGGACACAAGTTTTGATCTGCCAGAGATCAAATTCTCCAAAGAAGATCAAAAGCAATAAATCAAATGTTCTGGCTATGATTTGGTGGATAACTTTTGGGTGAACTTTCATTGTTGTCATGACTGAAGGTGGGGCCAAGACGGTTGGATGTACTGCAGTGATGAAATGTCAAATGAAGAGAATGAGATGCTGAAAGCTCCACTATGTGGGGGGTCAACATATTTGCCAGATAAATCAGCACTAAATTCGTGAACACGTGGGGTGAGCACTTTCATATTCTGTTTTTGCATTTTTCTTTGATAAAATTCACAGGTTACTCCAAAATATTTTGAATCACACCTCCATAAAGTGAAATGACTCACAGAGGACAGATATTCTTGAAAAAAAATTGAAGCAGCAGGGGTCAAGATATCCTCTTAGTCTCTAAAACCAACCTGTTCTCATTCCCAGGTCATCAAATACTGACACTTTAATATGCCCTTCAGTGTCTGATGCCAACGCACAGGGCACCCTAATAGTGTATTCACCAGGGATCCTTGTTGACCTGACCTGAAGAAACTTGTTCATTAAGAGGAGAGCCAACCCTGACATGCTATTCCTTTTACTCTTGCAGTCCCTACCAGTCTCTTTTATCTAATAGAAGAAAAAAGATGGCAAGAAAATTGACACCAACTTGCTCTTTCCATGCTTAGCAGCCCAAAAGATGCAGCATGTAGGATTTAAAGGCATGTAGTGGTGCATTTGCAGATTGCAACCAGGTGGATACCGCTCCAGGCATAGGAAAACCTATGGTGAGAGCCGGTGTTTGGTTTGGATGTTCTGGGCTATGGTAGAAACATGGCAGTGCGGACTCTGTGGATGAGGACCCGCTCCCTATGCAGATATAAACAGCTCAAACAGAGTGATTCCATATTTCAGGTGACTATAAATTAATGAAAACACAATAAATATTCAATATTTTATTCTATTGCTGCCAACAGATCCTCATAAATCCTACACACAGCTCCTTTAACCAGGCCCTGCCCACTACATACACACACTGCCTTTCCCAAGAGACAAACACCCACGGACTTGCTACCACACGCACTCCTACCATCTAGGGGAATGTACCCCCCTCCTCTCCATCACCCACCCCGAGGATTAGCCCCCTACCCCCACCTCTCTCTGCACTACCATCCCCTCTTGCCCTATTATCATATTTGATCCACAACTAGCCCCCCCTCACTTATTTCACCCTCCCACATGCACCACCAGCAAGGCATGCCCCCTTTTCTTTGGCCACTCTCAGGGAGAAGAAGAGGAGGATGAAGAGGCAGGGGCTTTCATGGGGAACAATCTGCCAGGGAGATGAAGAATGACCGGGCACTCAATTAAGGGCTGCCCATTGAGCCTGCGGAGTGAGCCTGAATGTGGGCCCCTCCAAAGGAATGGAGTCCCATGAATAGATTGTGGGCCTTCATGAAATATTAAAGAGCGGACGGATTTCCCACAATATTTGTACACCTCCCTTTGTGGGGATTTCTCCCTCCATTGAGCCTGAAACTGTTAACACATCCGCTCTGAAGCACGGCCCGCAGACTGTGCTAAAGAGCCCCACGGTCCAAGCATCAAACGCTCCCCACCCTCACCTCTCCCTCTCCCTGTTGCCCTGTCTGTCTCTTTCTCTTTGTCTTTCTCTCCCTATCTCTCCCTCCTTCGCTTTCTCTCTCTGTCTTCTTGCCCATGAGCTATTCATGGAGGGGATTACAGCAGTTTTAATGACCACCTGTCCTTGCTCCAGCACTGTATTGTGCTATGCCAGGCCAAGCAGCAAGCATCCGCGTGGTATTAAAGGGTCATACTGCTGACTGGTGACCCTTGTCTCCACCAACACAGGGCTGACAGCCAAAGCCACCCAGACAGGTAACGAGCACAATCACTGCAATCCTGTGTGTGTGTGTGTGACAAAAACAAGGCTTTAACATGCAGGACAATGAAAAAAGTGGCTTTAGCTTGGCTTTATCAACATGCTTTTTTTGTATGAAGCACTACATTACTGTTCTGTGGTGTTATTATGAAAAGCAACCTGGTAAAAGATAACAAGTGCTTCCTCCCACATAACCATCTCGTCACTTTTCCCTTTTTTTGTCTCCCTCTCTCTTCCTGTCCCTTTATCTATCTCTCTCTCACACACACACACACACACACTGGGATCAGGTTGAGTGGAGCTGTATCGAGAGCGAGGGCTGTGTGGTGAAGTAGGAGGCTGAAGCTTCCATTAGCATCAGAATGGCCACATATTCCTGCCATGAGTCAACATTAGTTCATGTCAGAATTGAGGGGTTGAGGACGGGCCAAAAATTAAAGCTCTCGCTGCAACTGACAAGTGTATTCAGTTCATAGTTTGATTCATTTGCTCTAAATGATGTGTAAATGTGTGAAGTGTAAATACGAGGGTTACTGGAGCTCAGTTACTGGTTGGTCCTGTGGCCTCTCAGTGGCTGTATCAGGGACGGTGACATGATAGTCGTTTTCCTGTTTAAGCAGATATGGACCTGTATGTATTTACTTAATTTATTGAACACAAAATAACAAATATTTTCCTTAAAATGTCACTGAAGATGATTCAGACGTTTGCTCACACATTCCATGCTGTACTGTATTCTTCTATATCTGCTTGTTCTAGGGCCTAATCCATGCCATATTAAAGTTGTACTGAAGATGTTATTTTTTCTGATGGCTGCAAAATCTGAGCATGCAAAAGCCCTGCAGGAGTCATAAATTTGTCTAGAGCCCCAGAGCTGTACACCTGGGACATGAGATTTGGACTCAAGTCAGATTTATGTCAAATGTCAAGTTCTGACCTGACAAAATGGCAAAAATCTTGACACAATATAAAGCGATGACAGACAGGTCATTCATAGCCATACAGCTTGTATATTTATTCATGAGGCCCATACATTGAAATGACTATTTCAGCTAAATAAAAAACACCACTGAAAGAATAAAATATCCAAATGCTGTGTCTTTTTTATGGTCAGCATCTAGAGACCTGAAAACCTCGCTGTTGACTTTCTTGTAGTGTTCTTTTCTCTAGAATTCTTTACTCTGCATGCAGTAATCTACCTGATCCACGACCCTGTACATACAGTATAGTTATTCAGCTCTTGTAGTATATAATTGCAGTAAACATAAGTTTTCCTGTATTTGTTTAGCTTACAATGTAAAAATGTATATTATGCATACACTTTATTTATGGAGGACTTTTTGTAAAAGGGATGCAGCCTAAAGTGTAATGTCAAAATTAAGAAAAAAAAAATAATAATAAAAACAAAAAGGACCTCCCTCCCTCCCTGCTTGATTTTTTATGGTCTTATAATTCTCTAAGCTGTCACATATCTCAGTTTTCCCTGGGGATCAAAAAAGTACATATTTCTGATTCTGATTCTGATTCCCTGTATGTGGATTGCTCTCACAAGACTTGGGCTTGGAGTGAGTTAAAAACATTGAAACATTGTTTTTTAAATGCAGCAGTCAAATTTAAGTGTTTTGGCTATTTTGCTTCAGTAGTCTTCTTATACAAAAAATGACTGGCTTAGTGTAAGTCACAGCAGCTGGGAGAAGTTTTTATGGTGATATCTATTAGTTACATTTTTTTTTACCCTAAAAATGTGTGGAATTTTACAATATAAATCTTTAAAGGCTGCTTTCTCAAAATGATGAACATGATGAAGATGTTTTTGTTCTGGAAATATCTGCAAAGTAGTGCATTTATATTATATTGCAAAGAAAATAAAATAATTTTAACTAGATTTTCAATCCTAAAATTTTAGGAAACTTGTAAAAATGAAAAATAATTGTTTTAATGTAAGTAATCAGCTGGAGAAGTTTCATAGTGGTATCTATGAGTTAAAAGTTGGTGTCTCCCCTTAAATATATATATCCTAAGATTTGACCATTTCATATACATAAAACAAGTATCTATGAACCTTCTGCTGGGCTGGAGGCAAACTTTCAGTCAAAGAAATATCCTCTGTTGTGGACAAACATGGAACTTTTCAGAGTTTTGATCACCACAAACAAAATTCCATTCACCCAGGCCTTCTCACAGATGCACATTTGACATGTCACAACAGAAAAAGCACAGGTATAAATAATAAAGTTAATGATGAATCACTGTCACAGCTCACTGGGACACTCGAATAGAACAGAGCCACTGTTAATGTTGTCGGTGACACCTGCGTTTTTCCTACGATGACAAGTCAAACTGCTGTGAAAAGGGCCTGTTGTAACTTTAACTAAAAATAAGTCGTATGAAAGTAACCAGAAACAATGAGCTACCAGGAGTGTCATCCATCTAGCACTCTACTTCGATAAATTAAAATGTCCGCTGCAAGAAAAGACCCTTTGTGTCAGGGAGGTGGCAGAAATCACGACAACAGATCTCAAAACCTGTTCAAATGAAGCCAACAGTATCTGCATATCACTAAAGGTAAGTGAGAAAATATTTATGTTTTTTCTTTCACAATTTGGGTGAACTGACCTCATGAGTCTGCCAATTTTCAGCTTGTCTACACCAATCAGTTTAACATGGTGGGTGAGGAGAGCATGTGGCTGCATGAAGCTCTGCTGCCCACTCCAGCAGAGCCCCAGCTGTGGAGCACATTGCAGAGCAGGCCTCTTGGTCTGGCCTCCATATGCTGGGGTCTGGGGTCCAGGCTGTCAACGTAGCTCCAGCACATGGAGGGCAGCTGGGGGGCACATGGGGTGGGGGCTCAGGGGGTGGTGGTGGTGGGGGCAGCCGCTCCACCAGCATTGTACCAGGAGGACAAGAGCTGAGCAGGACCCAGCAGGAGAGTGGGGGGCCTTTTCTAAAGAGCGATCAACTGGAGCTCCTTTTCTCACACCCCGCTCACTTTACACTGCTCTGTATCTCCTCCTCGCCCTCCCTCCTTCCACTGCGCTCCCCTCCTTTACATGGCAGATTGATATACTGACTGAAATGTGATTTTCTTGTGTCTCTCTTATGAAACTGCATTCTCCCCCCCCTGGCTTCCCCGTCCCACCCACTCATCCCACTAACCTTTTCTCCACTGGAATTAAATCGAGCCACGGCGCTTTGTTTTTCAATCATCTTGTCCACATCAAAGTCACTCATGAGAGGATGGTAAAAAGGAGGAAGGGGCCAGGGACGAGACAAATCTCTTTGGCTTTTCCCTCACACAATGCTTCTCATTTGAATTCCCCCATATATTGCTGATCAGCATTCTGCATGGTGCCCCTGATGAAGTGTTGTTTTTGTGGTTCCTCACATGAATTCCAAAGACCCCGGGGATACATTTTCCTCTTTTTGTCTTTGACTTCAAAGTTATCTGGAACGGGACGTGTTGGAATGACGAAACCAGGGGTGGGGGGGCGGTCACCAGGTCCAGCATTGGATGTTGTTTACCAACCTTCTCACCAAGTCAAGGAGCATTAAAACTATGGAGTCACCACAGGGCATAACACAAAACATTTTTCAGGCATTGATGTTTTTTTAGCGCTGAATTCATTTAATGGCCAAAACATTCTTCCTGCTTTTGCCAGAGTTTAAAGAAGGGCCCTTTGTTTTGGTGATCTTTTTATTCAGGGGTTACGCCCCACACAGTGTATCAGCATGTTAAGGACCATAAAGCCTACATCCTTGGACTTTGTTTGTCATGTCTGAGGTCATGGTATGAGGTTCAGGAGGCATAACACAGGAGCATTTTCTGCATAAATATATGTCGAAAAACATGAAAATCTGCTCTTTTTATAGTATTTCTGCTGATTTGCATTCATGATTATATGATACCACAAGATAAACCAAACCAAACCAAAAAGCATAAAGATGAGGTTGTTGTTGGTTCCTGAGTTTTATTTAATTTATTAATTTAACCCATATATAACCATGTAAGTCCAATGATCTCTTTTACAAGAGAGACCTGGCCAAGACAGCAGCACACAAAAAGTTAAAGCCGATCAACTACACAATAAAAACAAAAAAAGATATACAGCAACATGTAGAAATATTGGAACACCTATGCACAAATGTACAAAGGGAGTTTACCCAGTATGGCTTTATAGATGAACAAATGCCAGTGACTGAGCCTACGAAAGGTCAAAGATGGCCAACCAGCCCTGTACTGTGTACAGTATCTAACATGTGCAAACAATGTGCAGATGCATTCATGTACAGCAAATCACCATAATCCAGAACCAGTACAAACGTAGCAGCAACTAGTCTGTTCCAAGCCTCAAAGGACAAACAGGGCTTCTGCTTTAAAAGAAGATTATCAACCTGAGTTTTAAAATACAGGAAGTCATAAAGCCAAATATTGAGATATTTGCAACAAGTGACAGCCTCTAATGTCTCTCCCTGAGCAGTAATAACATCAGGAGTGTCCACAGGCTTCTTCCTGGCATTAGAGAAATGCATAACCTTGGTTTTATCAGTATTCTGCTGTAATTGGCTGTGTATGATCATCATTCTTGATTTTTCTGGGAAGATAGAGTGTATTGTGGTTCAAAACAAATGTCATGCATACTCTGCCACAGGCATTTTACACTGTATTTCAAACATATGAAACACACCGTAGTGTCAAAGCATCCTCACATTCAATATCAGCAGGTTCCATTAAATTGAGTAGATTCACAGCCTGCAGCCCTGAAGAGTGTCAGTCTGCTGCCCTCTGCTGCCACAATTTTGAAATACAACCGAAGCCGAATATTCCCTCACAAACATGTTAAACCTCAGTTTACATTGTATCCACAGCAAACTGCATAAAGTTAATGCATTCTTGCATGTTATTTTGCAGTGATACATGAGAATATTTTGGACATCAAGATTTTATATAATATCTCATATGTGATTGTCTATCATACTACACTAGAATACACTGGACATTTACTACATTGCTGGCTTTGCTAATACTCATCACACAACTGTGTCACTTTGATTAGTGACAGTAATACAACTTTCTCTGAAATTCAAAAACTAGAGTGCTAAAACTCAAACTTGTGATGTCATAGGGTATAAAGTCTGGAGCTGCTCCATTGACAATGCATTGGAAATATGTTCTAGATAAGACTGAGAGCACATAGGGGAATTAGTTATTTTTAGTTTCAATTACTGAGAACATTACAATAGAATAAATCTCATTTGGGTATAAAAAGCAAAAAAAAAAAAAAAAACATTCTATGGGTTGACAAAATCAGGCTCCCATTAACTGTCAGTGGAGCAGACCCAGACTTTACACTTGATGGCATCACAAGTCCTCTCAAAAATTGTTGAATTTTCAAAAGGACAATGTGTAGGAGCCCCATAATAATCATATTATTAGACTTACTTCTCTGGTTCCTGGCTTTGAAAGAGAGTAGGTCATGACCACAAATGTCTGAACTTTCCAAGTCTATGTAAATAACATTAGAATTATTAGCTTAGGTGGTACTTTCCTTTAAGATGTGGTTACTGTGTGTGTGTGTGTGTACATATTGCTTTCCTTGTATTTTTGCTTGAATTTGTCTATAGCTCTTGGTTTTATTTCTATTTTATATGCTTCATTATTTTACCTCACTTCTTATTTGTTTATTCATTAGCTTTTATTTGTACTTACTTCTCTATCTTTGCGCTGATGCAACCTTATCTTACCTAATCATATTTTAGTAAACATGAAATGTCATTTCTATAATGCATATTTATTGTATTTCATGATTTTTATCACATGTATAGCTCATCAAATGTAGTGACATCATAATTGGGGTTGAGGGAGGTTAAGGTTTTTTAAGATCGTGGCCTTGACTGACCTGCCTCAACTGAATGATAAGTGTATTTTCCATTCTCCTCCACAAGATGGCGCAGGAGAGTAACAATTAGACAGCTACTGACTGCAATACATAGTGCATTGAGTTATTCAAAGCACAGAAGGTGATAGGAGGTGATAAATATCTAATGTATACATATACTGTTTACATTGATATTTTGCTGACATAGACTTTGTAGGTGGAAACAGCCATTCAAATTTTGGAAACCTGAAAAAAAAAGGTATTTGACAACCACAGCTTTATCTTTGAATACTTGAGGTTTTAGCAACCGGAGAACTGAGCCAAGCAGGAGAAATGATACCCTAAATTCTCATAACAAAAGGAATCTATTTTTGGTACAGCCACTGAAGTAACGCAGTGTGTGAGGGAGCTTTAAAAATTGTTGTTCAAAGTAAATAATAGAAAAATATTCTCATGTGGGAACACGCATGGTGATTATTCAGGCAAGGTTGGTATTTGGCAAAGTCCTTATCAGATAAATGTGATCTGAACTCAGCCACGTAACTTGTGCTAACTGGGAGAGGCTGCAGTGAGTTGCAGGCAGATAGAAATCATTTGTCAATGAGATGTCACAATCCTCGCTCCTATCTGACATCAGTCCTCCCAGTAGTTCTGTGGAAAAAGGCCAGAGCATACAGTAACAAAGCTTTGCATAAAAGCTTCTAACAAACACGTGTGGCGACAGGCTTATCTGTAGTGAGGAAACAAGTCAGACAGGAAGGTCATCACTTTGATTCTGTCCAGTAATTTTTCAATAAGATGCTGAAAAGCCTTTAAAGACGGGACCATCAGCGTAGTGCTTAGGTGCAAATGTAATAAAACACCATCTTTGTAATTGTGGGGCTAATGAATGATACACTGACTGAGTTTTCAACCTCTGTGTGGACAACAATCACTCCAGGAACAAGGACGCTGTCAGCATGCAATCTGTCACTGAGGAATCCTCGTTGACTTTATCTTGGCAGAGATCACACTCATTATTGACAGTAAGCCAGCCACAATGTTATTTTTTACCTTAAACCTGAGGCTGAGACATTTGTCTCCACCACAAAGGAAGGCATCAGTCCATGATTGATAACAGCCATTACGAGAGAGAAGATTTTACAAACCAGTGGATGTGTTTGGAATCATAAAGATCAACTATAAGTGAGGATGTCAAGGTCACGTACACTAACATTATCATCCTCTATGAGTCTGAAGTGTCTGTTAGTGTGATAACCTCAGTTAAGGCAGCCGATGCAAACAGTAGAGAGGTGGAGGTTGGAGTTGGGAGTGGCTTACTGGAGATGTGGGCTGCAGGGCCAGACTGGCACAGGGCTGGTTGACAGGCTGTCATGTAGAACCCTACAAAGGGATGCATTGTGGGAGGAGGCACGGGTCAGTGGCACCATGAACTGAACAGGGAACTAGAGCATCTCATCACCTGAGACAGGGCCGCGCCTAGTGCGGGAATTCAGCCAACAAGCAGAGTCAGAAGACTGGGAGAAGTGATCACATTTATCACCTGTGAAATGTCCACACATGCGCACGTCTTCTAAAATGAGTCTCATGTTAAAGACTGTGAGAGGACATGTGCAGTGTGGCAAACAACAGTGGTGCCTCAAACGTTTTTACTCAGCCCTTGTTTTGACTGTGATGTTGACTTTGTGTCTGTCGCAGACCCATCTCATCAGATCAAGTGGTTTGTCTGGTCTGTCACTAGCAGGGGGAAGTCAGGTTTCTTGTAATCTATGGATTAGGGAGGTCTGGGAGTGGTGCCTGAAATGACTACTGTCAGTCGAGGAGTCGGCTGTGGTCTGCCACATGTGCTCATGTTGAGACAGAAGCCACAATACATACTGTCATTTCCTTTTATCACTGATCGCAGCTTTACAGGTGCCTCTGGGAGTCATGTTTCACACATGCTCACTCCGCTGCAGTCAAAGCATACATGTTTATTATCTGAGCATAGATTTTACTCAGTAATCAGGGAGAAACTGTCAGGTTGAATTATAGTCTATTATTTTTACGTGGTACTGATTGTTTGATGTGATGTTACACAATGCCTTGGTTAATAGTAGCATATGACTATTTAAATCTTTGTTGTAATATCACAGTTACTGATGAAAATGACCTTATAACCCTGCCTCTCTACTAAAATTAAATAAAATATTTTCACAGTGACACTGCTGACAACCAGCCAGCTTTGAAGACTATCTTTTACCGTATTTCATTTGTATTTGTTGTCATTTCTGATAGGATGAGTGGTTTTACAGACGATGTCTTGACACATCAGAGGAGGAAAAGCACAGTTGTAAATGATAAGGTCGCCACATTGTGCATGCTGGCTCACTGTCCGACTGTCACGGCTCAATGGGACACCTGAATAAGGTCGAGATATTGTTATTATTATTATTATAAGTCATAGTGTCTGCTGTGGAAAAGTTTCAACTGAATACACAACATTAGCCAAGACTAAACTATCTCTCTCAAGCGATGGCACGACATTGGTGTATTGACACGTACGTTATTTGTACAAGTCATGAGTAAAAACATGATAAGGACGGTAATTCGTCCAATGATCTGTGTGCTGAATACATTTGCACTTTACTTGCACATGTTGGATACTGTATATCACAATGCACTGAGATGTGTGAGACATTATAAAGCACTCGCTGTACACTTTATTCCAGGGCTGGCTGGCCGTCTTTGACCTTTCAGTCATTGGTATATTCATTTACAAAGCTATGCTGGGTAAACTCCCATCATACTTGCGCACTTTGATTGGACAGAGATCTGACTGTAGTCATAGTCTGAGATCTCAAGATTTAATCTTGTTATCTGTTCCTCGCGTACAGACCAAACTTCGAAAGAAAGCTTTTATGTGCTCTGCTCCTCTCGTTTGAAACAGCCTTCAAAAAGATTTGAAACCAAGAGCATTGGTCTCTCTGGCTGATTTTAAAGATAAAGCTGAGAGAGCTGAGAAAACATCTGCAGCTGGACATCACTCATCTCCCTTACAAACATCACAGTATCCTGTTGCCTCAGCGTCAACAGCACACACACGCCTTTTAACCGTTGTATCCATATGTCAGTATGCAGGAAGAAGAGAGGCAAAGGTGTTGAGCCACCTGATCTGTTAAGGTGAGCTCTGTAGCTGTGCAGTCACCATCTGTGCGTAAAAGGTATTTGGAGTATGACTGCAGGGAAATTCCTGGTTGTTGCAGGTCGAAAGTCAGTGTTTTTTTCTTTGAAGTTCCTCGTCCTGACTGCTGGTACCTCAAGCAACAGCTTTAATGTAAAATACTTCATTACATGCAAAAGCGCACAGAATATACTTACTTTATTGACATAGAGGCAACAAATTTACCTCTAGAATACAGGTAATCATATACATCAAAAACATGGCTCCTCCTCAGATTGCTTATTGCCGAGTAAGTGTAACTGTAGGTGTCATTATAATGTTGGCTCAGGTGGTGTTAGCTTTAAATACACCACATCTTTAAACTCATCAGACTGTTATGTTTTGCAAGTGAGCTGTCAGATGAATGTTAAAGAGAAGTGAAGTATTTCCCTCTAAAAGTTTGTGGAGCGTAAAGTGTCACAAATTAAAAAGATATTCAAGCACGGGTATTTCAAAACTGTACCTAAAAGGACAGTTCATCCCGCCCCCAAAAAAGTACATACAGTATTTTGCCTCTATCACCTCAACTGCCTCAATGTAAGTACAATGAATGATTGTTTAGCTTGGTTAAGTGTAAAATGCAGTGTGCAATATTCACTAATATGTCTTATCAAAAACATAATAACAACAAAAACACCAGAAATATTGTACAGGACTTTAGCATTTTTTTTCAGATACACACTATCATTTTACTCGACAGTCGTCTGAGGGTTGGTTTTTGTTACCCCTATGTAGAGCTAATTTAAAACAGAAAATAATGCATTACAGAGCAATGGTGGCAAGGAATGAATTACCATTTTTTCTGGTCTCAGAAAGTAATGTTATGAGTTTTAAGAAAAAGCTAAAACTATTTTTATTCACCCAGCAGGTATGAAAAAATATTTGTACTGTTTATATGTTGGACTTTAAATATCTGGTTGGAAGGTGTAAAACTGAGCTATTTGCTTCCTTTTATTATTATGGTAACTCAGAAAATGCAATGTCAAGTGATCCTTAAAAATGAATTTGAAATGAATTGTCAGCATGTAGAGCTACAGTATTATTTGGATTAGGTTTTGAGCAGGTGTCTTGTGTCGTGTTTGTTTGTGAGTATGAATGTAAATGTATTTTATGTTTGCTGCATTTTTGGTTGATGAACTTGGTGAGACGCCAGGAAGAGTAGCTGCTGTTAAGTTCCAGCAGCTAATGGGGATCTAATAAATGAATAAATAAAAATAAATAAATCATGCTGCAATGCTGCACAGTCAGGATAAAGTACATTTTCTATACATTTATAAAAGTAACATTATCTCTGTACAAATGCTGATTTTCATGTCATTATGTTTCAGGACATTGGCAAGAAATTGCACATTTCTGAAATGTAATCAGTGAACATTGCTCTTAAACAAAACATATTCAGCTAGGTCTCCTCCAATAATCAGAGTTAGTCAAAGTTACATCATATCTCAACATACTTTTGTTCTTGTAAATGTAACAATAATGACAATAAAAAATGAATGTTACCTTAATGGCATGTCATTGTTATTACATAAACTTTTTTTGTGTTAGTGATATTACTCTGTCAACTGTGAGTTTAGATTCATAGTTTACTGCAAAGTCATTTTATTAAAGGTTGCTGAATTGAGTTACAATATGGCATTATTTTTACACATGATTTCAATAAAAAAAACTTTGTTTTCATCGTGTTGATACACATTACCACCACATAGAGATATTATTACATTAAACAGCATGTAAAACAGGCCTTAAAGAGATGGACGTTATTATTTTACACATGGCTCATCGGTCTGACTGGTTACTAACATTTGCACATATTCAAATGGTTTATTTATTAGTCACACACCAGTACACATCATCAAGTTGCTTGTCATTTATATTTTGGTCTTCTGTCCTCTCAAGCAAAAGCAATGGTGTGGCATCTTTGTGATAACTGTCCATTAAAAGGATTAAACGGGGAATATAAACACTCTAGTGATCCTTTGAGTTGTGCTTTGATTACCTTAGGTAATGTAGGATTACAGAGAGAAAATGATAAATAGGATTCATGAAACTGTTGCACAGTATAGAAATAAAAAGGAAAAGTCTTGCAAATACTTGATGCTTTTAGTAGAGTATCTTCTTGACAGATCACACCTGTGATATTTTATAGTCATCTTAAGTTAATCAGTTAAAACATGAGGCCTGTGTATCATTTGAAAACACAGCTTTAGTTCTTGAATACAGCCTAGAAACCTTTTTTCTTGGCTCAGACTTGAGGTTTGTTTGAAGATGTTCGAGGACTGCAACTCTTCATTTTTTCCTTTTGTCTAAACCCAGCATTCATGATCTTTGTTTTTGGCCCTTTTGCTGCATTCTTCTTCAGTCTCAGATAGCTTTAACTACACAGATTGTGTTTAGCCTGGCGCCTTGCTTCACTCATATGACATCGGGAGGTAAATCTAGCTTTCTCAGCGAGAAACAGGACCGAGGGCTGTCCAGTTTTCTTTTGTCACTTTCATTAGTTATTAAAAAAAAACCTGAGAAATCAGAGAGGGAAGTTCAGAAGAGCAGATGAGACATCAGAATTCATTCCTGCCTAGTGTCTCTCTGACTCTCTCTGGATGTTAAGCCTACATTTTCTTAAGGAAAAGGTCTTTAACACTGAGAGGAACATCCTGTGATATACTGTACCATTTTCATAATATCTAGCTTGATTTAATACATGAGACAAGCTGTATGTTATCAAGTAAGTTTAGTTTATCGCCTGGAGTCCTTCTTTCATTCATTTTCACATTCTTTATGGCTGCATCATTAGAGCAAATGGAAAACTCCAGATGTCTTGTGTATCATTTTATATACAGTCATTTTTATGTCAGCATGACAGGTTTCATGTCATGAAAATTACCTCAATACCACTTGGAGCTAGGGTTTGATATAGCCATGCTCTCACTAATTCTGACATGTACTAACTTTATTAAAAATGAACAGACTCGATAGAGCTGTGCATCTTTTAGAAAAGCTAGGTATTCAGTGTTACTCCAATTAATACCCTCACAGCGATAACAACGACTAACCCTAAACGCCCTCTAATCCCTGCCAAAGACATAGCTGCCTTTCCACTGGTTGCTCACTTTTTGAGATCTGTGTTTCCCTATCAGTTCAGGGGAGACAGGCTGTCTGGTGAGAGTAGGTGATCATTATCTACTATCCTCGGTGGACAGACAGGCCTGCTGTTCATGTCTCACTGTATGTGGGTGGTATGCTCAGCTCTGATACCTGCAAGCCTCCATACTTCTCTGTAGCATACTGAGTGCTGGAAATACCCAACTATCATGTGCCTCTGAGTTGATACAGTATGCAAAGCTATTAAAAAACACACCTGTTTGCAGTGGTGGGAAGTAACTATGTATATTTACTCAAGTACTGTACTTAAGTATAGTTTTGAGGTACTTGAACTTTACTTGAGTGTCTTCATTTTCTGCTGCTTTATACTCTCTCTTTGTCTGCTGGCCCTGTGATGTCTCCCTGGCAGAGCAGGGCTGCTATTGTGACTATTGACCTGTTGCACACTTTAGTACAATTTTACTTGCACTTCAGTTTTATTTGCAAGTTTCATTTGCACTATTATTTTTTATTTGCATCATCTATACTACAGTTTGCACTTTTAATTATTATCTCCTGGGCTAGTGCAACCTTAAGGAGCTTTTATTCTTTTAGCCTTAACTGTTAAGACAAAGTTGATGTATTTAAATTGCTCAGTAGTCCTGATTGTGCAGTCATGTTATTTAAATTGGCGTTCTTGCTGTACTGCATGGTCGTCTACTGTGTGTCTTGGTTGTAGCCTACATGATGGTTTTATCTGCTATGCATCCTGTGCCCACAACAAATTTCCAGTTTGGGACAATGAAGTTTATCTTATCTTATCTTACTTCTACTCATCTACAATTCAGATGCAGATGTTGTACTTTTTACAACATGAATTTAATACTTTTGCATACAACAATTTAATTTATAATACAAAATATAATAACAAATAAAATATGACGTATCATTGTAGATTAAAATAAGACTTTATTAATCCTCTGGGGTAAACTACCCAGCAGTATATAGACAAATTAAAATTCAATTCAATTAAAAATCAGCTATTAAATGAAAGCAATAATGATAAGTGTTAATAATGACAATCCAGTAACTGGAATGGTCCATTTTACACAATGAGAGCTTTTGGTACTTTAACTTCCAAAAGCACCATTGATATAAGATTTATGAAAAATAAATGTAAAGACGTAAAAGAATGGGTCACCTACATGTTAAAAACTACCTCTTATGAATCTATGTTGACTAAAATGACTAACCATGCTCAAGGATTCAAATTTAATGTTATTATTTTGACTGTTTTTTGGTGGAGTGAGACTGGTGTGGCACCCCCTCATGTACGGATCTCTATTATCCTATTTGTATAATTTTTGTTAGTCAAGACTGAATGTATCATTTGACATCTAGAACCGTCATGTACCACCCTAAGGAAAACAATTAAAATTTGAATCATAAAAAAAATAAAAAAATATATATAAATTTATATATTGGTGTATTGGTGTACTTTTGTGTGAAGTAAAATTTTGAATGCCTTACTTTTATTTGTAGAGTTTCTTTTACACTGTGGTTTTGCCACTTAAGTTAAAAAAAAAAAAGTGCACTTCTTACACCATCACCTCAGTTAACCCTTTAAAACTTGTATCACATCCATTTTTTCGTGTTGCATTCAAATGACTTTCACAAGTTTTCAAACCATCCAAACCTGAAGAAATTAGTTTGAATTCTATATAAAACACAGGAAAAAGGCAATCAGCATTAGTAGAAAAGTGTTATTAGAAAATCATCAGTCATTATTTTTTTTTAAATTATGTTACAGAAAATAAATATACATATTATTTGTTTTGGGTTTTTTTTTGTAATTTTCTATTTTTTACCTTCTCTATTTTTTTTTTAGGTAATTTTCTTTTTATTTTATTTTATGTTTTTGCTTTTTTCCAGGTAATTTCCTTGTTGATTTGGTTTGGTTTGTTTTTGTCTTTTTTCTTCTTTTTCTTTTTTTCTTTGCTGTTTTGGCTTATTTTTAGATCATTTCTTCATTACTAAAACTAAAGTTCCTTCTTATAACGTTTTAATATCTTGCTATAATTTTCAGGTAATTTCCCAAATTTCTCATTGCCTTCTTCCCATGTTTTAAAAAAAAATATAAGCCAATCTGCTCAGGTTTCAAAGGGTTAAAGAAATGTAAAACAATATCCTGCATGTTCACATATCCTGAAATTTAGGATGAGGTTTATTAATTTCATATTTTTTAATGTAAGGTCTTGGTTGTTTCCTCCATGAACATTAATGCAAGAGCAGACTGAAGTGCACATGACTTTGACCTCTTGACCTTCTTTTGGTCGTGTGTGTGTGTGTGTGTGTGTGTGTGTGTGTGTGTGTCAGCGATCCTCTTTCCGATGTCTTGATCTGACGGCATGATCTGTAAAGTGTGTTACTGTGCTGTAAACTGTTAAATCTTCAATACACGTGCGAACTGCTTTTCATTGGTCAGGAGACTTCAACACGTCCATGTGCTGCAAGTGACCCCTACAACATTATTAAACACAGTGAACATCAAACCCTGCATGTGAAGACACGAGCTACTTTATCTTTAACGACCTCTCTCTATTATGATAACATTTTGATGGCTGTCCGTGAGAATCCACTCTGTGACCCCCGTGTGACCCAAGCAGATCTCTCAGCACCCCACGCAAAGCCACAACTGGTGTGAGAACCGCGGCGAGATGAAAGACAGGAACTTACTGTAGTTCTGAGTACCTGTGGGAGGAGTGTTTGCACCTGCGGACACTTGCACACAGCGCTGACTTGTTCACACGCAGACTGCAGCTCGTTGCCACAGCAGGACGCAGACAGCCTACCTGAGCCATGGATGCAGAGGAGGAACCCCAGAGAGTGCAGCTCCTGGACATCAGCTCCAACTCGCCCCCGCCTGAGCCCGAGGGTGCGGGGGACACCGGGCAGCAGGTGAAGCCGCCGTACTCATACGTGGCTCTCATCGCCATGGCCATTAAGGACAGCAGAGACAAGAGAGAGACTCTCAGCGGGATTTACAATTATATCGTCTCAAAGTTCCCATATTATGAGAAGAACAAAAAGGGCTGGCAGAACAGCATTAGACACAATCTGTCTTTGAACGAATGTTTCGTCAAAGTGCCCAGGGACAATGGAGGGGACCGTAAGGGGAATTATTGGATGCTGGACCCCGCATTTGAGGACATGTTTGACAAGGGGAACTACCGGCGGCGGAGAAGGGTGAGGAGACCCTACAGACCCCCCAGCGTGCCTTATCTGACCGGGAACTCCATGGACTATCCCGAGCCTCTCTACCTTCAGCCATATGTGAGCAACTCCTGGAGCCTGTCCCAGCCGAGCGGATTCCCAACACCCCAGGTCATCGCCGGTCACCCCCGCAGCGTGTCTCCCAGCGGCCCGGTGAGCTCCTACTGCCCGCCCTCCCACTTCCATCACACTCCATACGGCGCTTACCACCACCACCACCACCCGCCCGTGCTTGTGCCCCACAACGGTTGCCCCTACGGCGGAGTGACCCAGCCCATGAGCCCCAGCGGAGGCACCGTGTCGGTGGCGTGCAGCTACCAGACCCTCACGTACGGAAGACAGGCGGAGGCACCGCTGCCATATTCGTTTGAGTAGGGTTTCATTATCATTCAGCCAGTTCACGGATTATGTTCACTTGTTTCATCGTTGCGTCGGGCTGTCATGCCTTGGTCAGGTGTTGAAGTTAACATCACTGTTCTGTAGCTATTTTAATAAAATGTACTTTTGTTAATGTGAAATAAGCTTTTGGTTAAGGTTTTTTTTTATAGGCTACAGTTAAAAAATGAGTTAAGCCTATGTTTTCTATTTTTGCATTTTTATTTCTTTCTTGTTTGTTTTATCATTATTACTGTAAATGCCTATTCGTTTGTAAGAATATTATTTATTTATTGTATTTCATACTATGGAATTCTCTGGGAGAAGCACTGATCAGTTTTCTTACTCGTGAATGTTTACTTGATGTTAATGCGTTTGTTAAAAATAAAATGTTATTTTTGCATCAGATACTCTCATTAATTGCCTCACACTACTATTTATAATGGCTGTTTTCTGTACATTCATTGTAGGCTAATAATACAAAACTATTACAGAGATATCTTTAATTGTTTAAGTATAAAATGTAGGCCTGCTGTAGCTTAGTAAGCTGAAGTGATAACTCTACTGTAATTCATGCATAGAACTGATACATAGTTAATCTATCAAGATATAGGCTATAGGCTTTGTTGAAATGATTCAAAGAAATGTTCTCAAAACCAGAGTAAGACATGTCAGTCTCTTACCATGACTAGTGGTGAAAGAAGTACTCAGATCTTCTAAAAATAGGCTACTCTGTTAAAAGTCATGCATTAAAAATCTACTTACGTAAAAGGACAAAAGCATTAGCAAAAAAAAAAAGAGAAAGACAAATTACTCATCATGCAATATGGCTCATTTTAGAATATTTTATTATGGGGTTATATTTGTTGATGCATAAGTGTGCAGGCTTCATCACGTTATTGTAGCAGCTGGTAAATCTAAAGATTTTAATAAGCCTGCCTCATGTCTTAAACATTTATTTGTAGATTATATATGTTAATGTGTTATTAATCTGAAAATGCAGGGTAATTAGTGACTAAAATAAATACTGGAGTAAAAAGCACAATAATTGACTCTGAATTGTAATAGAGTAGAAGTGTAAAAAATGGGAAATACTCAATTAAATTTCATTATCTCAAAGCTATGTGGTAGGTGAGTAAATGTGTTGCTTTTCAGCCACTGGCTAGTGATATTTTGCATGATAGGTTTTAGGGTGCAGCTATATCAGTAGCTAATGATTCAGAAAATAATTGCTCTTGACAGCATATAAACTGAGTAATAAATTTATTAAAAGAATGGTAATGTGCACAGTATTAAAGGTTTAAGGTGAAATCTACCAGCAGTAAAGTATGAGAGGGAAAATCAGGCAGAAAAAGACTCTTCCCACATTCCAATACTATCAAACTCCCTTTTTACTTCACTACGTGTTTCCTAAAATCAAACAGATGTGTGATTTATTTTGATTTCAATACAGGCCTCCAGCTAAAACGCTCAAAATATGGTGATAATATTATAATTTCCATAATGCTTTAATCGTGGGTGGTTTTATAGAGCGATACAGTCCACAAGCAGGAGTGAATAATACATATTGGAACGCGTCCAGGAAGTTACGCAGTTTCCGTTTCCGTTACATGGGCGTGAACAAAAGGATCATTTACCGCGTGCGCTCTCGCGCCGTGTTTCGCGGTACCAGAAGAACACTGTATTTCCCATGTCTACTTAGCTCACGAATCGCTTATTTCAGTGAAAATGGAGGCGCTTAACCAGCTTCTGTTGGAGTATCCTGAATTGATGTACAGCGGAGTCGGAGCTACGGCGGTTGTCGCCGGTGGAGCGCTCATATACAAAATAGCCACCAGGTAACTTCAAGGTTTTGCACCGCGGCGTATGTTTTTAGCTAGTTTCACGTCAGCACAAGTTAGCAAACAGTGTTCAACATTTGCATTTGTGTTTTTAAAATGTGACACACTAGAAATGACGTTGCTAACCAAAGTATCTGGATTTGTTTTGTATTTTGAAAGAGTCGTCTGTTTATCCTCACGCTAGCCCGTGTGCTACTTTTGCTAGCCGTGTTGCTAACTAACTTATCAGACAGATAGTTTTGCGACAGTTAGGAGAAGTAGCAATTTTCACTATTTGAATGCACACACTTGTAGGTTTTTTTGGGGGGGTCTTTGGAAACTACTGTGTGTATAGGTTCATGAAATATTGATTCAAAGTGAAACAACACCAGGGCTTCCCAAACTTTAGCACGTCAAAGACAACCAAACACATTGGCATGAACTTCGACTGTGTACTCCCCCTGGTTGGCATCTAAGACAAATTATGGCTCATTGATATAATAATAATAATGATAATACTTGTAGACCCATGTACTCTAAGTATCCCACTGCGGGAAAAATACATCAGCTGGTTTGATAATCAGTATCATGTTTCATCATATCACTACTCACTACTACTACTACTGTCATCTCTTATATACAGAAAGAAGCCGACCCATGCAAATGTGAACTGCTGGTTCTGTAATGAAAACACAGTGGTGCCCTATGGGAACAGGAACTGCTGGGACTGTCCCAACTGTGACCAGTACAATGGCTTTCAGGAGGTGGGTTTCAAAAATGCATGGCACCTGCAAATTATTTTTCTTAGCATGCCAATGAAGTAATTTTATTCCTACTTGTGTGTCTTGTTTTTCAGAATGGGGATTACAACAAACCCATCCCAGCTCAGTACATGGAGCATCTGAACCATGGGGTGTCTGGGAGCCTTCCCACATCTGAGATACCCAAGACACAGCAGTGGGTCAACTGTCAGATGCTGCTGTGCAGGAAGTGCAATAACAACCAGACTGTAAAGATCAAGCAGTTGGGCTCATTTATCCCAAGGGATGATGTATGTGCTTTGTTTTTCTGTTCACTGCAACACTTTCTTTGTTGTTACCATGGCTGACAACTGTGAACATTAAATTTATTGTTTTTGTGTCCTTTGTAGGAGAACTATGATGAGGAAATTGATGCCTACAAACACCACCTGGAGCAGACCTATAAGTTATGCAGGCCATGTCAGACAGCAGTGGAGTACTACCTCAAATATCAAAATCGTCAGCTTCGAACTGTGCTCCTAAACCATCAGCTTCGACGCAACCGAGAATCAGACAAGGGCTTTGTAAAGGTCAGTGCAATCTGTAGACACCACGCAGCAAGGTGTGTTTGAATGAATGAATTTACTCTTAACATGGTAAGGCTTGATGGGTAACCATATTCTGTGTGTGAAAAATGTTTACATTTCAGCCAAAGAGTAAATCAGTGATTATCAATGAGATTTGAAAACAGGTTTTTATTCCTTCACTCTTGCAAAGTTGGACGTGTGAATACAAAATCTTTATCTTTTTACTTACTAGGATGGTGATTATAAATGGAAGGTATACCAACTGTAGCATTTTATTAAAAAAGATATCCTCATTTGTTTAGTATTGTAGCTGCTTGTAAATTAGATGCAACATTTCCAGTAGTGTGACCTAATCAGGCATGAATTTATTTTCTTTAAGCTTTGTATATGTGATGTTTCTATTTAAGCCTGGGAAACGGAAACTGCCTAAATTTGAACTTTTTTTGATGATGGTTTGTTATTGCTTTAACATTTAAAATATTTTTCATCTTGAGGTATGAGGGCATAATTGTCAGCCAGTTCTTATTTTTCACAATTTTGTAAACTACTCAACATGTTGCTACACTTGAAATGTCCATGGCTATTTATGACCTATTACTTTTTAATATGCGGTCTATTGATCTCACTGTAGTTTAGTATTTATAGTAGTTTAGTATTTTACAGGTATCTGTTTTATCTTATTTTATATTACTTTATGCCACCTCAATAAAGTATAGTAAAAGTGTAAACACTTTCATTTCCAATCGTAATAAGATAAATCTCCCTTTAATCTGATCTGGTTATAGTGCATGTGCTTGGCTTGTAATTTCTAACTTCATCTTTTATGCCCCTGTGCTCGAAGTTGAACTGATAAGCCCGGGGTTAAACCAACCTGTCAAGTAACTTCATAACTCCAGTTACACAGCACCACTAATGTCAGGCTTAGTGAAGCTCTAAAACTTAAAGAAAGATATTTAAACTTTATTTGGATGGGTCTTGTTTCTCTTGGGAAGATTTGGTTATTTTTATTATGCTTTAATTAAATAATTATGGAATGCATAGGTTTTTGTTTTTTTCTCTGCAACATTTGTTATAATTACAGTCCTAAATACTTAATATTTTTTGACACATTTCACCAGTCTAAGCCCTCAGTACATCTGAGGTTAGGTGCCAAAAGAAGCATTTTCAGTTGGTTTTATATAATTGGCTTTTTGGTGCCTGTTTTTATTATATGTCAGCATTTATGTTTGCATAGCTCAGTGATTTCCACATGTTGTGAAAATGTCAGGATTCACATTGAAATGATCTTCTCTCTCCCACAGAGCTCCTATTCTGTGTCTTCTCCCACGGGGGTCATACTGTTACGGGCCCTTGCCTTCCTGATATGTGCTTTCCTAGTTGCTACGTCTTTGTGTGACATGCAATCCCAGCCTACTTCAGTCAGTGGCCCACAAACACTAAGTGGTGGAGTCATTCCTCCAAAGCCTAAACCCCAGAATGAATCTGCCCCCAACAACGAGACGAGTGGAGGCGTGCCAGTGTGGCAGAATCTGCTGGAGCTGGTGCCAGACAAGGCCATAGAAAATGCCAAGCTGGTGTGGCAGCACGGAAAGGACAACCAGCTAGCTGTAGTCTCTGTCGGCCTGTTGACTTGTCTCACAGCTATCTTCTTAGCAGGACCTGTGAGGTAAGCAGTCACTGCCTCTTTCAGACAAATCCCAGACAAATTTAATTTAAGCAAGAACAGACTACAAGCTCATGTGTTGCTGCATTTTCAGATTGAGGAGAATTGATTCTGTGGCCTCTGTCCTGTGGTTCCTCATCCTGTGCCTCCACCTGGCTGAGAGCTACTTGACCAACGCCTCTGACTGGATGGACACAGCCAAGCTCAGTGCGGTCTCCCTCTGTTGCCTAGTCAGCTTTGCCGCTGCTGTGGCAACTCGCAAACCGCTGGGTCCAAGAAGAGCCAGATATCGAAGGTCAGAATCTGAGCAGTGATGTTCAAGTTGTGTTTGAAACATGGGAATTTGTAAAGGCTCCTCTTTCCAGGAGAAGTTTGTGTTCAGAACATACTCTACAAGTGTTTTGTAAAAGAGTGAGGAACAAGCCGTTTTTAATTCACTTTTTTTTACTCATAACCCCCTCTTTTTCTGCTATATGTGAATGACTGTGAGGTTATGACATGTGCAACATAGGATTGTGTGTGTGGCCTACAATGGGAACAAAACACTAGTGCTACATGCTAAATCACATCAAAACCTCACCTGCTAGCACACGTGCACATCTGACGTGTGTTAAAAAAGTCAACCTTATAGTAGTAAAGGGTATAAATACACAAAAAATAAGGTATTATGAAATGACTATGACACAATTCTTAATCTCTCTGGTTGGTAACAGAGTTGTCTCCGAATCACTGTTAGATATTTTGTTTTAGGACTGTTAAATGATACCCCTTTTCCACCAAATTAGCTCCGGTTCTTGAATCAGTTCCACTCGAGATGCTTGAAACCTTGGTACTATCTAGCATAGTATGAAGTATTTTGAGCTGAGCCATTGTATTCAAGGATGTGTCATCAACAAGTGACGTTGTGCAATGCACAATTAAAGTAAACAGTAGTGACAAAAATGGCAGATCGCTTTGATAATCTGCAAGCTCTTGTTCTGTTACTACAGACATTTGTTTTTGTTTTTGTGTTTATAAAAACAAGCATGGACCAACTATTGATAAGACTGCACATGCTCTTTTTTATGACGATTTCTCACGTTACTTCTCTGTTGTTGCTGTCTCCGTCCTCTTTTTCTTATCTGTACAAAATGGCACATTCACTGATGTCACACACGAGTATAAGAAAAACCTGCTATTTTTTGGTTTCCCCTGAGAATCAATTTTTTGGGGGGGGGGTTAAGAACCACTTTATTTTTGGTCATAATGCTCTAAAGGGTTTAAAAGTAGGTGCAGGAACCAGAGCGGTACTTGTTCCATATTGGTGGAAAAGAGGTATGTGATAAACTGATGTAGCAGTCTTTTCGGAATCATGTAATCAAAAAGGAATTATGACGAACACTACTAAAGTATTATAAGTTACCAACTCTCAAGAAGACTTTACAGATTTTGTTTTGTGGGAAATTCTGCCTCTCAATTTCATCGTGTTTATTAATCTATTACTGGTTGCACTAATAATTTCTTACTAACCATAACAAGAGTGTGGTGGACTGACTGACTGATTTTAAGTCAATATAATCGGATTTTAACGTTGAAGTACCAAACTAAACTAAGCTATGTATTCTACACTATGTTGTAATGTTTTAAAGAATTTTGATTGTACTCATTCATTTATTAACACTATGGTGTAGCCGTGGGTTGAAAATCATTTACTAACTCCAGCTCATTGCATGAAATACTAATACGTGAAGAGACTGCCGGGCCAAACTCAAGATGTGGCTTTTGATTAATCACATCGCTTCTATGTTGCGCCACATCATCTACAAATTTTAAACAAAGAATGACCTTGGATATTTCCAGGAAGTATTCCTCTTTGAAGCCACTTTTTTTAATTTATAACTGATGTTCGTGAGGAATCTCTAAAGAATAGAGCGTCTCTGCTGAAGCGACTGATCATTTCTCAAGCCAGAGCTGGGAAGTATCTTCATATGTCTGGTATCTTTGTAGAGAAGTGGCTGCCATTGCATTTTCATCCAGACAGCCTCTGCATACAAATTGTGTGACTTGTCATCAGTCCTAACAGTGGCCCTTTTCCTGTTTTGTTTGAACAATGGGGAAGTAAACATGGCAGTGTGAGGTTCATGTGCTTATTTGAAAATCTAAACACTTAGCTGCCTGGGAGAAGCACTCATTTGTTCATCAATGCTGTTCCCAAATTCTGTTATAGTTCAAAGGTCTTGCTGTTTGCTGCTCTTCTTCTTAACACACTGTTGAGATCTTGTGCCTCTGTGATTTCCATTTGGATCATGCTTCAGTTTGTCCTTGATCATTGTTAACAGATAATCCATGTACAAATTCATGCCTTGTTACTCTCTGCTGTGCTGAAAGCTAATGCTTAAAAATAGTGCCTACCAGGCAGATACTTGGTTTGTCTCAATATTTGCTTGAAGGGATCATGTCTAGGTGGTATTTTTGTCTCCTTTTTGTATCAGTTCGCGATCAAACATGAAGTGCTCAACTCTTATATTGAATATAGGCGTTAGCAGGAAGTATTTCAAGTGTTATATAGAACTGCAAGCACCAACCAAGTTCTCTGCAGAGTGTATAAAATCAAAGTTATAGTTTGACATGGAAAGTAAGTTTATAAGATTTTAATAGATTCAAGCAAGTCTCAAGTAAGATGTTGGACTTATCCTTTTCATATTCTTTTTAAATAAACCAAGAAGAAGAAGAAAGAAGCACTGCATTACCATTTACAGCCAGAAATTTTTTTTAGCACTTAACTGTTGCTTCCCTTAATTACCCACCAACATTCTAACATGTTGATGTATTAAAAACACTGATGGACGTTGCATGTGCTAACATTTACCTCTCGTCAATTTATGCAAGTCGACCCTTTTTTGTTTTACTTTGTTGGAATGTATTAAGAGAAGGGGGGTCATTTTTTGACATTAATGTGAAAAGGTGTTATGAACTAGTAGCTGTGTTAATAGACTGTATTTGGTGGGTAGCGTATTGTAACTGTGGGGTTAAATTTCACGTTGTGCTGTCCTGTAGTTGGAGTTGTGTTCTCAAACCAGCATCTTCAGTGTAGTCGCCTCAAAGCTTTAAACTGTGGATTTTTGCAACAAAAGCGCTGCCAAATATAAGATATGAAAGATGCTGTTTGTAGGGTTATGAGGAAATAATCGTCTGTGCACAACTCACATAGGGCTGGGCGATAGTACAACTATGAGCGATATTTCGATATATTTTCAGACAAGCATATAAACGTAGAGAACCCCGTTTATCTTAATATAGGGTCAAGTTGCGTTCCATAGTGCATGCCAGCGTGCATCTCTCCTGTCTCACACTCTCCGCACAGCTCCGCCCCACTCACTCCGAGGTTCTCCAGCAACACTCAGAGAGAGACACAGACCTGCTCCTCTGTTTAATCAGTCTGTTGATTAGTCTAAGGTGTGACATCGATCTATATGTTGCACGTACTACGTTAAATCAGTCTGTGAGATGAATGAAATGACTGCAGCACACGTACAGTTCAGCATTGCCAGTCTGTTTGTGAGGTGGTCAACACATATCGCCATTCTTGGTAGTTGTATTCTATTTTGTAACATTGAGACAGCGGCGACAGATCTGTTTTTAAAAAAAAATGCAGAGACAACACAGAAATTTCATATACAAGACGTATACGATGCAGACAAAGTGTCTCTTGTGCCTTCCCTTCCTCGGCCTTTCTGTTGATGCTCTGTGCTTAAATAAGATAAATAGCCTAAATAAATTAAATTGTTCAAATCTTTTTCTGCCACTAGATTCATTTGAAAGGCCATGGAAAACCACTTACAGCCTTTTGTCCATATCGCCCAGCCCTTAACTCACACAGCGCAATTTCCAAGCTTTTAAGCTGCGATTTATCTTTTCTGCCTTTGAAAAATCTAATGCAAGTATTTCAGTGCCACACAGTGCTCTAGCATTGGATTTGTAGCACTTTGACAGTGAGACAGTGATTGATCAGTAATTACTGAGGTACTTTTTTACCTTTCGTAAACTAATCATGTGACAAACTGCATTTTAAACTTTTGACAAAGACAATATTTAGTCAAAGTCAAAACACATTTCAAAACTCTTCTCTGACCTGATGAAGGCACAATAGCTGAAAGTGTTTGAAAAAATCATGGTGCACTGTGGAAGAGTTTTGTGACATTTTTATGGACTTGCATTGAAGCTCACGCTGGTCTGCGCCTTGTTATAATTGTATCGTAACAAAAATATAATATTCCAGTAATTATTACCTTTTGTTTGCATATGTAAGGTACATATCAAAAAGTGTTATTTTTGCCAAAATTTTACATGCTGTGCGAAAGTGTTTGCTGTAAAGCTCCCGTGTGCATGTTTGTTATGCTGTGATGTATGAATAATATCTAGCCTGAGTATTTGGCTATTTGTGTGTTTATTTTAAAGGATTCCTGTAACTACCTGATCAGCTGTACGACTGTTAACCTTCATTTGTGTCACACGTTTAGCTGTAGAAGCACTTGATATAAACTTTTATGTTAATCATAAGTGTAGGTTGCCAAGTGCAACAGTAGCATCATACTGTCGCCACAAACATATTTTGTGGTGGTGTTTTAACAGTGATAGCTGTAGACCTACTACCTTTTACTAATGTAGTCGTGAATGTCTGTATTTTTACTGCACTGTATGGTTATCAAGTTTGTAGCAAGACTGTCATACCTTTGTTTTAGCAAGGTGTGTGTGTGTGTGTTGCAGAAACACTAAGACATAAAATATTAAAGGTTATAATGCCAAATCTTGATACTTTATACACAATTTAAGCAATAACTTGGTTTTCCAAGATAGAGTTCATTAGTTTATTTACATTCTATCTCAATTTGATCATTTACTATGTATTTATATATTGTGTAGTAGCCTCTGAACTGGAGCTCCGTCCATGTTGAAAGGTTTCCTGCAACATACATACTGTACCCAATGAACCGTACCGTGTTTTGGGTGCTCACATGCTGAAATTGGGTGTCTTTCTTTTAATGCCAGGCTCCAATTTGAAGACTTTGTAGGAATGCTTGCTGTTCATGATGTGTAATAAACTGCTTAAAGAATATGTCTTCTCTGTTTGTTTCCACATGTGTATGTCTCTTCTGTTTTTAAAAAAAGTAGCTTTATTACAGAGCATTTTAGTTAAAGGAATATATCAGCTTTATGTTGACCAGGACTGCTGTCTTTTTTTATAGACAGACAAATCTTTATTTCCACTGAAAATAATCTATATCTGCTTTGACACATAACATGTTTGGGCCACTGATTGTATGGTGTGGAGATGTGTGCAAGTTGAGTTGTATTGGAGGGCAGCATTTCTCCTTGAGCTTTTGTCCTGTTGGAGCTTTCAGCTGCTACATGTTGTCTGACAGCTGCAGCAGTATCTCAGTGACAGCCGCCTTTAATACAGTGCTCACATTAAGTGGGTATCAGAGCTGTATGGTTCACAGTTTGTGCACCTATTTGTTGTCAGACTCTTTGCACTTTTCACATAGTGCAGAGTTTATATTTTAATGTCAAGAATGTTTTATAGTGACATTTGTGAGGAAAAGATAAACCACATCTGGAGACAACTTTCTTTAAACATACAATCACAAATTGAAAATTCAGTGTCCTTAAAACTCCATTTGTAATGCTCTGTATGGAGTTGTGTAGTGTTAAGACCTTGTGACAATCTTCTTATAATTTTGATTCCAGGTAGTAGACTGTTCCGTTGCTCTTGTGTTGCAGATACCTTGCAGGCAGCTCTGCAGTGCCCCCCTTCAGCAGCCAGCCTCCTTTGCTCACTCCAGACCTGGCAGACTCGTTTGTCCCCACCCCACCACCTAACCTCTCCAAGCTCATCAACCGCCAACAGAGTCCTCGCGAGCGCAAGGCTTCCCCCTCCTCTCTGCCTGGGCGCCTCAACAGAGCTCTCTGCCTTGGCACCATCCCCTCCCTCACCAGGACAGGTAACATTCAAATTATTTATTCTGTTAGTTCAGACAAACAAAAAGCTATAATCTGAACATGACTTGTGTGAGTAGATTTAGTGCCATGTCTTTTCTTTGTGGTCTTAAACTTAAAGAAACGAACTGAAAATAATTACTATAGTAGTGCTAATTATTTATTCAAGAAGCTGGTCATGACCTTCAGCAGGGGCAGGAGGGAATATTCACCCTGCTGCTGCCCACAGCTCTTGTTGCATGGCGTCCCTTAGCTGCTCAGACCTGTTTGATCTTGACATGCGTCTTGCATTGCATACAGAACAGATCTATAATTGATAAGATGCAGTTTTTCTTTCACTTTCTGCTGCCTGACATACAACTGGGTCATGCCACTGTTTGCGAATATGGGAAAGACTCACTGTTGACTCACTGTTGGCTTCTTAGCATAGATTAATTTCACATGTACTGTTTAATGTGGATCTGCTTTTTTTTTTTTTTCTTTTTTCAATTGTTTGTTTTTTGTGAACGCAACATTATACAGTTTAAAAAAAATAATACCCGCCAGTGCCTTGTGGAGGACGAGCCCTGTAATGAAAACACTGCTTGTTACTGGCCTCAGACATATCGTCAGCATTTCTGTACTTATTGGCCAACATGCACGCAGATACACATCTGCAGTAAGATAATAATGACTAATGGGTTCTATATTGTGTAATAAAATTGCTTCATAATATCCACTGAACATTTATCACATAAGTAATATGATGCTAAACCTACCACCTACAGAAGAGCTGTGCTAAATGCAGCTTTAAATTAAAAGCCCTATTTAAGGCTGAAATGTTTAGTCAATTAATCAATTAGTCCACTGACAGGAAGGTAATCATCACTATTGTGATAATTAATTAATCGTTTGTCATGGTTTGAGCAAAAATAACCTAATCCCAAATTCTATGTTTTGAGGATTGGCAGCTTTTCTTTGTCTTGTGTGTTAGTAAACTGAATATCCTTGGATTTTGTTGGCAGGTGATTAACAAGCCATGGGGAGTTGTCACCTTGGGCTTTAAGTAATTTTAATTTTTTTATTACCATCTGAACTTATTATGGACAAAGTAATTAATCAAGAAAATCCAGATTGCCAGATTAATTAATAATTAAAAAATGGAAAGTTGCTGCTCTACCCGCATTTATCATTTTTACTCACTAGGGGGCTGAAATTAATAAAATAACCTGACAGATAGACCACCACCACATACCACTAACTTCTGAAATTAAATGTGTCAGCTTAAAGTTACTCTCTTTTAGGTTTATCAGGCACAAAACATTAGCTTTAATTTATAGTTGTGTTTCTACAGGTTTACGAAGAGCCCTGGGTCATGGTTGGAGTAAATGATGTATTGTACCTTTTTTTTTTTTTTTTTTTTTTTTTAAATCTTTCATCTTTCTTTTCAGACTCTGGTTACCTGTTTAGTGGCAGCAGACCAGCCTCATATTACAAAGACTCCCCATCGTCAGGTATAAAAACGAGTGATTTTTGTGATCACCCTCTGTATGAAACAATTCCCTAACCCTTTCAGAGCACTTGATTTATCACTGCTTTTTCCTTTTGACACAGACTACTTTTCCCTGATATCCGGGAGCCGCCCATCATCCCCAGGTCCCTCTCCAACGCCCTCAGTAGCAGGGTCAGTTACATCCAGTTCAGGTTCTGCCAGACGGCGGCCCCTCATCAGCCCCGCTCGCCTCAACATCAGCGGCCGGAAACTCCGACTTTTCTCAGCAGAGCCAGAACCCGCTCTCATGTCCCCTTCTGTGTCGTCATCACATTTCCATGTGAAGTCAAACTCTTCCATTTACAGCAGCTGCTTTTCACCTGACATATCACCCTTCCAAAGCCAAAACGGTACGTACGGCTTACTTCAAACTGTTAAAAGTTAAACGCTCATTGTAAGGGTTTTTCAGCAACATACATTTCTGTCCACCTCAGTGTCATGCGTGATATTACCACCAGGTGGCAGTGATTCTCAAACCTAACACAGTAACTGTACAGAGATAGAAAATAATGCATGTTCATTAGTGACTTCATGTTTTGATGGTTGGCTTCATGATGTACCTGGTTCCATTGTTTGCAGATTTGAGTTCTTTGTTAAGGGACAACAGTGTGATTGAAGAGGAAGAGAAGCAAGGAAGCTCCTCTGAGTCCTCTGCATGTATAGTTGGCACTACTACACAGGGGCCTGAGAACGCCCCTCCTCCAGAAGGTACAGACTCTGATTTAAACATAACAATTCTGGTTTCATGCCTGTTGTCTAACTGGATGTCATAACTTCAGGCCTCATAAAATGAAATGGTAATGATGTGCAGTTTTTAAAGAATAGGCTCACATTTAATGAAGGCTGTGTTAAAACAACACTTGCATGTTTATATGTACATTTTTATTGAACACTGTAATTGTTCTTTCTGTCCATACTAGGTACATTTCTTTTCATTTAGTTTGAATAGACTGTAGCACAAATGTCATAGACGGACAAAATCCTATTGCTGGGGGACTTGCTCACTGGCAACTTAGGTAAACTTCACTATATATACATTATATATACAAATATAGACGCAACACTTATGTTTTTGCTTCCATTTTTTCTGAGTTTAACTCAAAGATCCAAGACTTTTTTTCTATGCAGAACCAAAGACTTATTTCTCTCACGCTGTGTTCACAAATTTGTTAAAATCCGTGTTAGTGAGCACTTTGTAAAGATAATCCTCCACGTGACTGGTATGGCATATCGAGATACTGATATTACATCTTAGGCTGATCAAAATAAAAGGCCACTCAAAAATGTGCAGTTCTGTCACAATTTGACAAATACTGCAAGTTTCTAGGGATCGTCCTGTTGGCATGTTGACTGCAGGAATGTCCACCAGAGCTGTTTCCCTGGAACTATATGTACATTTCACTACCATAAGCCGATTGCAATGTTTTTTCCGTGAATTTGTCAGAACATCCAACCAGTCTTTCAAATACAGACCATGTCACCTCAGGACCTTCATAAACAGCATCTAAATTTGCAATATCATCCAGCCCAGCTATGTAGACAGCTGATGCAACAGTTGACTCGCACTACCAAAGAAACTGTCTGAAAATGTGACGCTCATCTGCATGCTCGTCATTGTCAGCAGGATCCTGACCTGACTGCAGTCTGTCATTGTAACTGAGTTAAATGCTCAACTTCTCGCCTAGGTTTTTTGTTTGTTGAGCTTGTGAGTTTGTTTCCTGTTTTATTTTGAGGGTCACTCCTAATGTGTCAGGTCTTCTTTTACTGTCTTCCACAACTTGGTTTGTTTCATCTGTCCATCATTAGCCCTGCTGTCACATTTCCCTTGTTGACATCCTTCTCCTGTTTTGTATTTAGTCAGAGTGTTTTCTCTGTGTCATTCTCAGGCCGCCTTTATTTGTTGCTAGTGTTCCCTGTCTCTTGTGTTCCTGATGCCATCCTGGTTTGTTCCTAGTTTAGTTTTTGTATCGTTTTCCCTTGGACTTAGATTTTGTTTAGACTGTTCTACAGTTTTTGTTGCCTGCCTGTTTTTGTTTGCTGTAAGCAACTTGCTATTAAAGCTTGCATTTTGTTGAGTCATGCTGCCTGCATCAAGTTCTGCATTTGGGTCCTCATCTGAACTGTAAACTGTGCCAACTGGCCTTTTATTGTAACCTGTGTTGTTATGCTGTTAATTAGCATCTGTATATGCAGCACCTGTCAGGTGGGTGGATTGTTTTTGCAAAGAAGAAGTGCTCACCAACAATGATTTTGAACAAATATATACACAAAAGTTTGAGAGGAATAAAATCTCTTCTTTAATTTAAATGTATGAAAAAGAGAACAATAACTTGTTGTTTTTAGTGTATTTGTATTATAAAAATAATAAGTCCATCTGTGATAAATTCATTTGTTTGCACATCATTTGAAAGGGCAAGCACCCATGTATATAAAAGACCTCATAGCTTACAATGCATATCACAGCTGAAACCACGCCATGAGGTCAGTGTAAGAGTGCAGAGCTCAGAGACAGGATTGTGTGGAGGCACAGATCTGGAGATGACTACTAAAACATTTTTGCTGCATTAAAGGTTCCTAAAAGCACAGCGGCCTCCATTAGTCTTAAATGAAAGACATTTGGTGGTGATTATAACCTTGAGTCCTCTTGAGTATTACGCAACAAGCTTTGTACACCTTTGAGTATTTTCTGCCTGTCTTCTCTGCAGATCCTTTTAAACTCAGTGAGGGTGAATGGGCATTGTCAGTGGACGGCCGTTTTCAGGTCTCTACAGAGTTGTAAGAGTGGGTTCAAGTGTGGGCTCTGGCTGGGCCACTCAAGGACATTCACAGAGTCGTCCCTGAGCCACTGCTTTGTCATCTTGGCTGCAGGCTGAGGGCCATTGTGTCGTTGGAGGATGAACCTTCAGCCAGCATGAGGAGTTTTCTGAACCAGGTTTTCATTAACCCTATGGGCCCGAACGACACATAGTGCGTCCAAATTCACAACTGTTCTTCTATATTGATTTCTTCCGCAACCGTGCGTCATAGCGAGAAGCCACGGATATCACGTGAAACAGCGGAATCATAGCTTTCCGACAAGACCAAGCACTTGTTGGTAGTCGAATGTTTTCACAGCGAAAAAAATGATGAAGTTACACTAAAATGATGTATAACAGAGCTTTCATACAGCTTTGCACACACATTACTCTTGGATAGATTACTCGCGAACGCAGGGTCGCACAGAAATGCCACGCATATCACATGAAAGCACTGGAGCAGAGCTTTCCATACCACACACATCATTGTGCTGTCATCCCATCACGCTATAAATCCAGATCAATTGTCTACAAAATAAAAACCTGACGAATTTCTTTACAATCCATCTTGTTATCAGTCAATTCATATAGTGAGGAATATCGTATCTTACCACGTCTTAGGCTTGCGTGTGTTTCTCCCTGTCTGTCCACATTTGTAGTCCGGCTTTCAAGATGCAAATATCTCCATATTGTCCAGTTGACACTCCATCAAGCTTTGTATGACAAGACCAGCGTACTTCACCTTTGCGCACTCAGACAACTGAGGCCTAATTATACATGCATGACAGGGCTGTAGTCACCATATACATTGAGGGGGACGTGTCCCCCCCCCCCATGCCCAAAATGCCCCCCAATATATCTGAAACTGAAAAACAACAACAAACTGTGTTTACTGCAAACAAAGTGGTAAATATTATCTTGGAGGACATCATTGCACTTGGTTGACTATTTTTCTATGATCTTAGATGTAAATATTGCATGTTTCTTTCAGATAAAACACATTTTTGACTTGTGAATGAGTCAATGGAATTTCTTGCAATAACGAAAAAATACTGGCAATCATGTCGGCCTGGCACAAACCACATGTTTTGGACAGCTGTGAAGTGACAGAATGTCCCACCATCATGGTTCTTATATTGCCAGATTCCAGAGAGTCTCCCCTCTTCATATATGGCAGAATATGTCTTCTTCCAACTTGAGATACATGTAAAAATGTAAGAATTTAGGCACACAGATTTTTTTTTTTTTTCATTGATAGAAAAATTAATATAAAATACAGGCACATAAAAGGACATGAAATGATGGCAAATCCGGTTAGCCCACATTGTCCTGAGAAAAAACAAGATGTAGCATGTGTATGTAGCCTTTATAATGACTGTGATATGAGCTTAAAAGTAAAGGCAGTAAAAATACCCCAAAAACGCCTAGGGCCCATAGGGTTAAGGGTATCTCTTTACTTGGTTCAGTTTGGCTTTCCCTCAATCCTGACCAGTCCCCTGGTCCCTGCCGCTTAAAACACCCCCACTGCATTATGCTGCCACCATCATGCTTCACCATTGGGACGGTATCGGGCAGGTGATGATCGATGCCTGAGTTCCTCCAGAAATTACACTGATTGAAGCCATATAGTCCAGACACAGTTCGTCAGACCTGAGAAGTCCTTTTGTTGTTTGTGTGTGTGTGTGTGTCTTTTGCTGAGGAGAGGCTTCCATCTGGCCACTCTGCCATAAATCCTGGAGTGTTGCTGTAATGTTTGTCCTTCCTGAAGTTTGTCCTATCTCTAAACAGGATCTCTGTTGCTCAGCCAGACTGACTCCTGGGTTCTTGGTCACCTCTCTTGTCAAGGCCGTCCTCCCCCAGTTGCTAAGTTTGGCCCATCGGCCAACTCTAAGAAGAGTCTTGGTTGTACAAATGCCTTCCATATAAGAATTATGGAGGCCACTGTGCTTTTTGGGAACCTTCAATGCAGCAGAATTTTCTATAACCTTCACTGGACCTGTGCCTGTACACAAAATAGAAAACCTTCATGCCACATTGATGATGCATGATGACAGTAATATGATACTAATTTGCCTTCTCTGTGGCATCTCCAGGTTTCGTCAAGAGTCTTATCTGGCCGGGGCTTCTGTTGAGCCTGACGTCCAACCTGTTCTTCGCCGGCCTGTACATGTACAACAACTGGAGATGAACTGCCGATGAGTCTGCTGCTGTTCTCTTGTGACCTGCACAGTGGGTCGGGCTCGGCCTGTGACAGCCGTGTGGTGTCTGTGGACCTGGAGGTTACTCAGCAATGCCAGAAAACATCACATTTCTGGCAGCTACTTATCGCTTGCTGGTGCTTAGTGAAAATACAGATGTCAGCTGACAGATTTTCAACAGCATACCTCCCATTTGATTGGAGTTACAAGGAAATTGTGGTTTTCTTTGCGATTTATGATTCACTGCTTATAGTTTTATTTTCTTTTGATCTGGCCTTGTTTTGGTCTGTCACTGCTCTTCTTACATGAATGCAGGTGCATGTGTCATTGATTTAAAAGGCTCCATTTTTGCACTGATGCTGCAAAATGTGCAATAAACATGTACTGTTGAGTTGATGCTGCTTAGACACAGAGGGTCACGTCTTAACCTACTTATACTGATGGTGATGAGTGCATCATCTCTCCTAACTGAATAATACTTACGTGACTCTACAATAGCCAAAAATTAAACATTAAGCAGCACGTAACGCTCGTGGCATATAGTTGGAGTTTTCGCATTTTGGAAATTTGTACAAATTTTCACTTTGTGATGTCACAATTTCACAGCACATGTTTGCTATTGTCTTTCAACGTATATTCAACTGGGAAAGACTGGTGTGTCAAACTCTCCTGTAATGATGTTGTGTCATACAGTTTACAGTCAACATTTTTAATATTGTGGTCATTTATATCTCATACCAAAGTGACACAAGTCAGTCACTCACTACAGAAATGGTTCTCTTACACCAAACTGTTTCTTTTCCATTATCTCTTACAGATATCCTGTTCACGTGTTAGTTTGTAAGTGGAGAAAATTCCTATGGTCAAGTGCAATGATAATTGTATTTAATTTGCAACCTATAAAATGAAATCACATTTACATGACGATTGCTTAAGAATGGCACAGCAATTTACTCCTGCAGTAACTAGGGCTGGGCCATATAGAAAAAATCAAGTCATGATTTTTTTTTGACCAGATACCTCTATCGATATTGTGACAATATTTGAGTTTTGACCATTGGTGCTTTCACGAAATATTTACAGATTTATGATAAATAATCATCAGTAATGTTGACATGATGACTGAGTGGATAAAGACAAAAAAAGAGAGCAGCTAGAAGAGTCTGGTAAGTTCAGAGAATTACACAATTTTGTCCAAATGTCCATTATCCAGTCTCATCACAGTATTGATGTAATATTTATATATTGCCCGACCCTAACTGAGCTGTGAACTGATTTTTTCAGAACTTCTCATATAACTTATTAAACATCTACATATTGAATTTGAATTAATTTGCTTGTTTGTTTTTTTTTCTTCTGAAATTTAAGAATTTGTCTGCTTTTTGTGTTTGGTCGTGTTGTGTTTTGACTATGTGTTTGAAATCGTTCTATTAGAAATGAAGATCACATATGTTTGATTATTGTGCGTGCATATATTTTGAACATGATTTACATAATGCTGTAACTTTTGGACATGTGTAAGATGTGTATAAACAGGTTAGTTTGCTTCTCATGTAAAAACTAATGGGTGTTTATTTTCACATGAGTATTGTGTTGTTGAATGACCGTGCACTTGAGTTTTAAGAGGAATCATTTTGTCCTCTTTGAAGAATTACTGGCTTATGTTGTTTTCTCAGACACTTGATGCTAGTTTCAATTTGTGCTAATTCAGTGGTTTGTCTGATGTTACATTGAGCCAAAGTTATCATTAATGAAACTAGTGAAAAATTAAGTTTCTGAGAAAACTAAATCTTGCTACTGAAAGGCATGAAAATGACTGGGAATTGTCTAAACTATGATTAGACAACCTTAGGAAACACTTTATTTGGATAGTCTGCCAAGTTCACACAGTGTTTGTAACATGTCAACAGCTTATTAGTTGAGATTCTGGTATTACATATTCACTCAATCTGCTCAGCACAGGTTGAGTGAACAGTTCAACTAAATTCTTCTGCAAATATGTAGTGAATTTTTGCATATACTCTATAGATAAACATTTACAGAATAAAGTGAACCAGTTGAATTTTTAAATTGAAATGTGACAAGTGCTCTCTAAACTATCCAACTAAAGTGTCAACCTTATTATAAATATAGTTTTTGAAAGGTATTGTAACCTTTCACCGTACTGTGTACAGACTTGTGCATTTGTACTTGATGTGTAACTTGGTGTGTGTTTATTTCTTCTCTGAAGAAGGCTCTTTCACTGAAAGATCACGTACAGGTTGAAATGTACATCAACCATTTTGAATTTTCCTGAATGAGACAAACCTAATTTTTCAGTCAAATGAAATTATTTTTGAATTTGTATTTAAAGTGTAAATGGAAATATATTGTGCTGTTTTTCTCTGGACTTCACATTATGTTAAATCAAAGGTCGTTCATTTCAAACTAAGACAAGAAGTATTAATTTATGTTCTCTTACTAAAGGTGTGAAGGGTTGTTATTTCACTGTGTTCGGCAATGCAAGTGCTCGTCTGCAACAGCTGTGTGGTCTGTGTGAATGTACGGAACAACATTGGCTTGTTTCATGTGGACCCATACTTTTTTAATAAAGTTTTTTTTCCTAATTATTGTAATTATGTGTAAAGTATCTACTCTTTATTCAGGTACCTGAAAGTGTTGATACATCCCAGTTGCTCTACAATATTGTCATTGTATGTTTCTGAAAACCACAGATATGCTACATTTGTATGTTTCTTGTATATGATGTAGCTCAGATTATATGTATTATGAGCTGAGTTTCTCACCAGGAGGAGGAGGACGTGATGACAGATGGCGTGACACCTGGGTGAGACGCCTACTAGGCAGCAGACAGTCACAGAGTACTGTTCGAGAACAACAAAAGTGAGTGTTTTGTAACGAGAGTTTGGGACATGTTGAGCGACCAAACCATTGATTATTGTGCCTACACCTAACCACTCATGGATGCTTAATTGTCACAACACATGAACAACGATCAGCCAAAACATTAAAACCACTGGCTGGTGAAGTGAATAACATTGATCATCTTGTTCCAATGCAATGTTCTAATGGGAAACCTTGGTTCCAGGCATTCATGAGGACGCCACCTGACGTGCTCCACCCATCCACACATGTAGACTGAGATCCCCCCTTCATGGCAACAGCACTCCCTCATGGCAGTGAGCCCCGAGCAGGACAGTGCACTATGCCACACCACAAATACTGTTAAGGAATGGCCCGAGGAACGTAGAATTCAAGGTGTCAAACTGGTCTCCAGATCCCAATCTGATCGAGCATCTGTGGGATGTGCTGGTACCTCACCAGGGGGGGGCACTGCCATCAGGGAGTGTTGTTGCCTTGATCAGGCATACTTGTTCTGTAGCGGTGTTTGCGTGGGTAGAGCATGTCAAGTAGCATCCACATGAATGCCAGGACCCAAGGTTTCCCAGCAGAACATTGCACTGTAACAAGATGATCAATGTTATTCCCTTCACCTGCCAGTGGTTTTAATGGTTTGGCTGATCAGTGTATAGTGTCACCATATCTACTGCTTTTAAAACATAGTATTGTAACATATCTATGATTCGTAGAAACATACACCATCATTTATTCTGATAGCACACATCAAATAGAGTAATGCTCTGAAATCACAAACGTTTTTCCCTCTAAACTTTTGTTTAGTCTTGTGATGAGTGCCTTTGTTGAGCATTTCAGTCTTTCAGTAAACTGAAAGTTTGCATCACTGAGCGTACACCGAAGCCTTGAGGGAAGTCAGGCACCTAAAATGTTGCCATAGCAATGACAGACTGAGTTTGACACAGCTGATGAGAGAGAAACTGTAAGTGCATTGCTGACCAAACAGTCAAGGACAAATATAAGGCCTCTGTGGATTAGGGTAAATGACACAATTATTAAGTTTAAAACAAAACTGTAGAGGAGCACTCACATTTTGTCACAGATTTAGTCCCACAAAACTCTGATTTTACCAAACTCAACACAGTTCAGGTATTTTATGAACTTTGAAATTAGGAAATGTTTGTAATTGTCTGTAAAAGTGGTCACATGACATATTGACATAAAATAATCAGTCATTATACAGTATAAATTTAATCTGACTAATCAAGTAAAGTAGGTAGACAACTAAAAGATCAAGAGCTGTCTGTTATTCCTTCTGACAATATTATTTAGATCTGACAGCATTTAAATCTTTGGTGATTATGTGACAGTCATATGTCCAGCCTCTCTAAATTGCTTATTCATAAGTTCCCACATCATTCCAGCTTTTGTTAATGACCTCCATTAATTAACAGATGGTGTGTGAAGGTATGAAATAGGAGCACTTAAACTTAAAATGTAGTTTTTCTGTTCAAAATTTTGAAATGGCAGTCTTCTTATGCCATCACAGGCCAGTTATGTTTCGTAACTTATGTCCTTTACTTAACCCTGAGCTGAACTCCTCCGCTTTTATGCTCTTACTCTGTCGGTGCTTCTGTTCTAAATAAGTTGCCACTTACTTCCTCGTAAGTGCTTGTTTGTTTGATTAGAGCCTTCCCTTCTGTGTTACCTTCAGAGAAGCTTGTTTCTCAGAATAATAGACCTTTTGCAATCAGTCATTTTGACATGGTATAGAAGGGAAAGCACGGGTGTCTTTAATACTTAGAGGGGGCGCTGGTGTTGTGCATGCTGGCTCACTGGAAGAGCTTACTGGGACACCTAATGTAACCGAGCCATCATAAATGTCTTCAGTTTCAAAAACTCAGCTTTGGCTGAATGATATTAGGGTAATTTGGAAAAAAAATGTTATGATAAAACTAGATATTCACAAGGAAAAAGCAAAACAAAATTATCTCTGTGATGTTGTCTCACATACGCCTAAGATCCTTTTTAGAATATGTTTCCTCATTAATATCTCTAGCCTTGACTCGTGTCTGAAACCTGAGAGGAAATTTCTCAAATATGAATTTTTCTAAAGCTAACCTTTTCAGCCGGTGTCTTTTATTACAGCCAGTCTGAAAAGTCTCCCTCTATATTGTTCAAACAGTCTTTGGAACTGTGGCCTCCAGTTTTCTCTGTGCTGCATCACTCTACTCTTGAAATAATTAGTGGTGCTACCATCTTTAAGGAAGACTAAGAGGAAGCAAGGTTCAAAGGACAAAGGGTGTTGTACATCCTCTTGAAGCAAACTTGTGATATAACTATGCTATATATATAAAATTGACTTTTAAATCAAGTCTTGTCTAAGCTTCAGTCTCCCATTTATGGAGGATGTCTTAGTTGTTATTTAAGCCTTCATATTACATCTGATACAGTTCAGAGTGGTGTTAGGAAATAAACATCTCAGATGATAAGCACATATGAAAGTCTCAGGTGATTTAATTTTAGCTCTTTATACTGCTGTTTTTTCCGCCTAGATCTTACTTCTCTTTTTGACATGATGGGCCATGCTGATTAACCACCTTCAAAATGTGGTGTATCAATGGCACATTGTTTACCTGCTGGCCTACAGACAGAACGTTCTGAGTCAACATGGGCAGTTTCTCATCCTCTGTGGAGTTCCTCAGGGAGTTAGTCCATGTTAGGTGCCATTTTTTTCTCTCTCTTTGCAACACACTTCCTCTTTGTCAAATCATTCAAAAGTACTGCTTGTATTTCTTTGCACTGTTAATGGCATGATGTTAGATCTCACTCTGTAACCAAACTCAGTGTAATTTAAAGACCCTTGAGATTGTCTCAAAAGTTGGATGGCTGTTCTGTCTATCAACAAATAATCTTTTCATCTTTGATTCTGAAAAGACATTCAGCTAGCAGTCAGGTACAGTTTCCTCCAACCAAGGGTCATTTTCGAGCCCTTACTTTTATGTCAACATCAGATGAAAGTTATTTATAGTGCAAAGCAATAGTTGGATTTTTTGAGGGAGATTTGAGGAAATAAGTGCATCCGCTTTCATGCTGAGTCAGATGAGAAGGTTAATTTCACTCTCATATCTGTCATGGAGCTAAAACCAGCATCCAGTTAGCTCAGCTTAAACAGGAAAGCTTAACAGCAAGCTTGGCTTTTGCATGAGGTAACGAAATCAACCTACCAACACCTCTAAAACACACAAAAAACACACTTTATATCTCATTTGTTGAATCCATACAAAATCCAACACGTAGAAATGAATTTTTGCACATTTTTCAGTTACCACTAGTGTTGGGAAGGTTACATTTGAAATGAAATAGGTTACAGACTACTAGTTACCCTTTTAACTATTTGAATTACTTCATCAAAGTAACTTAATACATTTTTGATTGCTTTTAGAAGAAATGCTTTAAACTTTGCAATAATGCTGAAAAGTCCTAAAAACATAAGTGTATATGTTGTCATTCAGAAATGTGCCAAAAAAGACATTCCTACATGTTGAAAAGATGCAAAGCAAAGAACGAATGTTATATTCTACATAGTTCCCAAAAGTATATATTTAGATGTAACCCTTTTGTAATCACCAACATGCAGGTTAGTAACTGACATTAAAATGCATTTTCTTTCTCAGTAACTGTAACTGATTATAAATACAGTATCTCACATAAGTGAGTACACCTCTCCCATTTTTGCAAATATTTCATTATATCTTTTCATGGGACAACACTATAGAAATGACACTTTGATATAACTTAAAGTAGTCAGTGTACAGCTTGTATAGTAGTATAGATTTACCTTCCTCTGAAAATTACTCAAAACACAGCCATCAACATCTAAACAGTGAACATGTCCAAATTGTGCCTAAAGTGTCAATATTTTGTGTGCCAACCATTATTATCTAGCACTGCCTTAACCCTTTTGGGCATGGAATTCACCAGAGCTCACAGGTTGCTTCAGGAATCCTCTCCCACTCCTCCATGATGACATCATGGAGCAGATGGATGTGAAGACACCTTGCGCTACCCCACCTTCAGCTTGAGGATGGCCCACAGGTGCACAGGTGAGTTTAGGGCTGGATACATACTTTGCCAGTCCATCACCTTCACCTTCAGCTTCCACAGCAAGGCAGTTGGTGGTGGTGTGTTTTGGGTCATTATCTGTCACCTTTATGATTTGTTGTTACTGTTGCATACTTCATTTTCTGGCATTGTGTTTGCTTTTATTTTACTTGTTAATATAATCTTTTGTATCTATTTTGTATTAGATCAGCACCTCTTTTTCTTGGGAATTTTCTTCAAAATGACAACACTGTTATATTGCACAACACACCATGAGAGAAAGGAGAGGAATAACAAATAGAAGAATGTGCATTTTTAAGAAAAAAGAAGAAATAGAGTGCAATTTTCTAAGTCTTGACTGTTTTTCTATTTGGCTGACAGGGCCAGAACAACACTTACCCAGGAAGTGAATGTACCCCTCTCAGCCCCCCCACAGCACTGCGGGTAAGCCTAAAGACAGTAAACAGGTCACACATCTGAAGATCACATGACATACCTAATAATGTGTTCGCTTATTGTCAGGGTAAATATATTGTCTTAAATATTTGGTGTTTTCGTGCACTGAGAAAGTGTTTTTTAAATTTAGTTAAAACTGCAGTTTCATTAAATCCCAGCAGAAATGATCTGACCTATGTGACCCCTCTGAACACAGTACTGTGGCTCCAGAGTTCCTATTAAAGCAGGCGGAGTTGAAGCTTTTGTCCGACACAGCTGACAAAAGCTTCGACTCTTGTTTACTGGCAGGGTTTTATAGTTGAAAATAGCTCAGCGACTGGCGGGTTGAAAGCAGGTTGATACTTTCAGTCTGTCAGTCAGCCAAAAGTTTCTCTTCTGTACAATCACTTCCTGTTTTTTACCAGAGCTACTAGACCACCAAGACTCTGAGTGCACATGAAGGATTAACACCTGCAAACCAAACTGACAAATATGTTTTTATTTACCTGTGATGTCTCTCGCTAAGACGCAGCCTGGCCTAGCTATCAAGTCAAAGAATGAGGTACTTTATGCATCAAATAGCGCAGAGGGAATATTTGTAATGTCATGCTGATGATGTTGGCCCCTGCATTTCCCCTTTTACGGTAGTACTACTGTGGTTTGCGCTCCACTTCCAGGGTGTTGACATTGCTCACTGTTTGCTGCAAAACTAAAATCCTCTCTGGTTATATCTCTGGCTTATAGTTACCTGATGGTAATATGAAAAAGGAAGGCAGGTTTCCCATTGAGGAGTTTCATTTTGATTACAGACATCCACTTCTTAAAAACTCCTGATTAATAAAGGACATTAAAGTAAAGTTCAGTGTGTGTAAATATGAACGCTGGGGGCCGTCTGAACATTTAACTCACAAAGCATTTTGTCATTTTACTGGTTTTATTTAGGAAGTAGTTAAAATTTTCACCAAAAAGGTATATTTATTTATTCATTTTACAAATATACATTTTTGAATTCATCAACTCTTATATGCACCTGCATGTAACGTTCATTTAACATCAGATATATCATTTTCTTCCGTCTCTTTTATGATGGGTTACCTATATTAGTGCACATAAACAAGTGATTGCACAGTTTAACCTCCTTTTATTGAAATATATAAATAAATAGTCAGGGGGCTGGACTTTCACAAGTGACAACATAGTACCTGGAAATAAACCTAACCACCATCTGACTTACAAGAATTTTGAAAACCAGGAGCCACCTCGGGTCTATTTGTGGCGACAGTGCATAAGATTCTAAAGCTCTCATTGGTGTCCCTGAGAAATTAGAGAAGCTTTTTTAATATCACAATGAACATCAGAGAGACTAAAATGCTGCAACAAACAATTATTTTCATATTTTTTTCTTTTATCTGACCAACAGTCCCAAACCCAGTGGAAGAATCTAACACAGTATATTTACTTAAGTACTGTTATTGCAATTTGAGGTACTTGTATTTTACATGATTCTTTCTATTTGATGCCACTTTGTACTTCCATTCCACTACATTTCAGAGGGAAACATTTTTCTTTTTACTCCTTTACATTTGTTTATTCATCATCTATTAGATAATTTACAGATAAAGATTTTACATAAAGCATCTGATGAGCTTATAAAATATTTATTATTATTTTAGATCTGTTTGTGATACATCTATAAAATAGACTTTAAAAAAAAATGGTTCGCCTAGAGAAAATACAGCAGTAAAATGCAACTTGTATATGACATACATATGTCTCAGTAATAATAATCCAAAATGTATTATATGATAGTATAACACATCACAGGGACCGTTTCTCTGAATTGTTTGTGCTTTTGATACTTCAGTTGCATTTTGCCCATAACAGACTACTTCTGCATTTTTACTGTGGTTGCATTTTCGAACATGACCTTTACTTGTGTGAGGGAGATGATGATTATTATTATTATTATGAGTGATTAATATTATTATCATTGTCATTATCATTATTAATGTAATGTAATGTTGTAGTAGTAGTATAGCCATTTTTATTGGGCTAATATTATCATTATCATTGTCATTATTTTTAGTAGTAATGTTGTAGTAGGAATAGTAGTAGTAGTTGTAGTATAGCCATTATTATTGGGCTGATATTATCATTATTGTCATTATTATTAATCGTAGCTGTAGTAGTAGTAAAAGTAGCTAGTAGTAGTAGTAGTTGTTGTTGTTGTATAGCCATTATTATTAGGCTATTATCATTATCATTTTTATTATTAGTGGTAGTAGTAATAGTAGTAATAGTCATAGTGGTAGTATAGACGTTATTATAATTAGGCTAATATTATTATCATTATCAGCATCATAATTATTATCATTATTAGTGGAAGTAGTAGTAGTAGTGGTTGTTGTTGTTGTTGTTGTTGTTGTTGTTGTTTGTGTTGTTGTACTAGTAGCAGTAGGCTATAAGTAGTATTTTCATTTATTTATTTATTTATTTATTTGTTTGTTTGTTTGTTGTGGTACTTTAACTGACAGGATCTGAATACTTCCTCCACTGTGGTCCAAAATTCAAAGAAAGGCTATTCAGTTAACTACCACATTAAAAGCAGTGCTTATGAGTCGTTTGCTTAAACTGTTGAACTTTGTGAGGAATTATTTAATTTCTTAGTTTATTAATTTAAAAAATGACTGATAAACTAAAATATAAAAGCAGCTCATCTTCACATTGAGAGGCTTGAACTGGCAAATAGTTGACTTTAAAAATTACTGAAATGGCAATAATCAAACTAGTTTCCAGTTTTTTTTTTCTGTCAGTTAACTAATGGAGTGGTTGTCTAAATGTGTGTTTAGACAGAAAAGAACAAGTAAGCCCATATAAGGAGCGGAGGGCGGAAGTTACAGAGAGGCAGAGCTGCACGTTCACTTGGCGCGTACAGAAGTTTTGTTGGACGGTCCCTTGGCCCGCAGGGAGCAGAGAGGCAGAGCGCAGCCGCTCAGTCTCAGTCAGTCAGGCTCAGCGCAGCAACATCACACCATGAATGACGGCGCACCGGACCGGAGCAGGCACACGCACACACTCCTCCGTCTCACATGAGCCGTGTGCTGGCGAATCCTCCGTTTGAGCTGGCTTTTCAACACGTCACATTGCTCCAACTTCACGGATACATCCGCAGTCCTCAGCCGCCTGAGCGAGACATGTCTCCGTGATGTTACAGCCTCCATCTTCGCTGGGAGAAAACCATGAAGAGATGACCGGCTTGTAGAGCTGACAGGTTGGTGTCTGCGCTAACAGGTTGGCAAGGCTTTGCTATCATACATATAGCACAAGTTTTACTTAAACAGCTAAATATCACCTTTTATATCGCATAGCTTATTCATGTGCACCTTCTGTTTTATTTTTCTGATTTTAAACATTTACAATGCGCTATAATATCCATACTGTAAATCCGTTTAATTACATTTTTATATACGGGCTGAAGTCAGCATATATCTGGCATTAAGATACAGGCAATGCAGCTCACGCAGGGCAAGTTTCCTCTTACCAAAATCAATAGTGTAGAATTACTTTAGGGCAAACTGTGAAAATTACTCTCAAGATAAAATGCTCTCTGTCTGCACTGTCAGCTCAGGAGACTGACAGGAAGTAGCACATCACATTACCAAAATGTCTGTTTTTTTGCAGTGTGTATGATTCAGTGGATTGAAGTTTCTTTGTAGTTTGTCTTCACCTGATTTGACCCTGAGCACCTTTTTCTGACAGAACATTCAGTCTTTTAAGATGGAGATGTATGAATTTAACTGAATATTAAACTGCAGATTATACGCTGATAGTAAAGTGTGAAGAATCCCAATGTCATGCCTCAGTTTGCCATTTTATATCGTATATTAAAATCCTTGTATATGCATTAAACATTGAGGAGATGGAGGAAGGCATCAGGTGCAAACAAGGCCCTTCAGCTGCAGGATCATCCACAGTGTCACTCATTCATTCATGTCATACACACTCTGTTTTTGCCCTCTAATACTCATAAACAACCTTGTGCAGACAGACAGCTTCAGGTTTTGGGAACAAACAACACACTGTACTGTTACACGTGTTCATAGTGGACATATTAACCCCCGGCTGTGTTTCCTCTGTGTGGACGGCCGGCTTGTCTTCCGGTGTGCAGCAGAGGAACTGACGGTAAATGAGAGGCCGTCACCATGCCCCCGGGGAAGTATGGGATGCAGGAGGAATGGGAGAAGGAGGGGGACCTGGGGATCATGATGGACTTCCTGCTGCCGACTGGGATCTTCCTCAAATTCCCTGTGTCTCGAAACGACACCATCAAAGGCATCAAAAAAGTACGTCCCCTCCCATCTCCCTTTAATTAATTATCACTAGCTGCTTTTAGAGATCAGAAAACCCTTGATAGAATATTTTTGGCTTGGACAATTAAAGTGCAGTTCACCTGTTAGAAGACAAGACCTTATGATAGATTGCGATTGACTGACTGCAGCGCAGCGGTGCAGCCCTGGTGACCACTGATTCAGAATGTTATTTACAATATTTACTCAATAAGCTTTTAAGCAAATTGGCTGAATATTTCCTTTAGACATTAACCTAATTAAAACATGACACAATCCGAACAATGCCCGCTTGTGCTTTTGATTCATCTTGAAGTTTTGATGCAACTGTTGGGGAAGGAGCCACAGCGTTCCTCCTTGGTATACACGGCCAGCTCTCTGCTGAGGCAGATCTGCTGTTAAATGTGAATATGCCAGTTTCTATGCCAACAGTTCTGCCACTTCAGGCTGTTTGATTTAGCTGTGTTAAGTAATGATACTCTTGGAAGCTGTTAAGATGATTAAGAGATTAAATGTCTTTCCAATCGGGGTGATTCACAAAGAATTTTAGAACATGTTCAGAAACTGTCGGGGTCATTTTTTTGTACAGTTGAGTGTCATTTTATCTCATTGAGTAAATGAGAGTCATCAGAGTGGTGGCAAATATGTTCCTCTTCAACAGCGCTTTAGTTGATAGCTTTGACAATATAATGACAGTAGTCAAGCTGCTTTAAATTACTGTCTGGATAAAGTTTGTTTGACATGACTCCTCAAGAATAAATTTAACAGGCCCAGAGAACATGCTGTACACGCCAGATCATAAACACGGCGCTCTCAACCTCATGTACTGCTGGTGTCTCTTGTTTCAGATGGTTTGGAAAAATGCCAGAAGCGAGGCGCTATTCAGTGCACTGGGTGATCCTGATGCGTACGTCTTCACCTGCATCAACCAGACAGCAGAGAGGGAAGAACTGGAGGAAGAATCGAGGCGCATAAGCGACGTGCGGCCCTTCATGTGTGTTCTGAGGCTGGTGGCCAGGGAGGGCGACCGAGTGGAGAAACTCACCAACACCCAGATCAGCCAGTTGATTGGCAAAGGTCAGCCGCATCCTCTGACAGAGCTGACCTGCTGTATGTTTTTGCTGGTTGGTGGTGTTGTTGTGTATAGTTACCAAGTGTAGGACAAGATGCAGTCTTCTGCCACCATCAATAAGGAGATGAGAGTTTCCTTGCGTGGCTCCAGTCTTCTGAGTCATTGTCCAGACCTCTGATTTAGTGCTGTCAAGATACTGGAATTTCTAACTTCGATTCAGTGCTGTTCGATACCATTTTTTATACCACAGGGAAAAATGTACATTGAGGACATAAAATTTAAAAATTTTCATGAAGAGATAAATATAACAGGGCTTTAACATAATAATGACAACTTTTATTTTCTTGGTTAGTGGCAGAAAAAAGCATAATGACTCCTGTGAACAATAAAAACAAGAGAGAGCTAGAAAGCACAGCTGGTATTGGTGCATCAATACTTTGGAAGATCGATATGTATCGATAAATCAATAGTTTTGACAACACTACTCAGATCATTTCAACAATATTTATTTGATGTGATGAGCATTTATTGAAAATCTCACTGTATAAATATTTTGTGAAGGCAACAATAATCAACCCTACAGTTTCGTCACAATATCAATGTCGAAGGTATTTGGTCAAAAATATTGTGATATTTGATTTTCTCCATATTGTTCAGCCCTACAACACTGAAGTGAAATCACATATAATTCAGATCAAATTGCCATTTTGTTTCACTCTGTTTAACACTAACCAATCAGTAGTGACTCTCCTCTCCGTTCTAGTGATACAGTGATATATCATCATCATCATTTTCAGGTGACGAGGAAATTTCCATAGCAGTTTCTATAGTAGTTAATGCTTTCACGTTAACTGAAGAAACATGTTGTTTCGGGAATTGTTATTTCTGTTAGTCAACTTATGACAGACTGTACGGGCACATGAAGGTGGCGGTCCCATTCTTAATCCTGCATACAAAACTCTGATTGGCTCAACTGTCTTCCCAATCAGAGAAACATCCATAGGAACAAGCACAACAGCAGCACGACAGAGTGGTGCAGGGATAACTTAAATTTGTAGTCCAATCAAGAAGTTAACATCCCCCTGGTTCCCTTAAAAGAAAACCTATGGGATATTTCCATTGGGTTTTGGTTTGTTGCAGAAAAAAGGCTATAAACCAACTACATATGACTCAACATTCCTACCACTGAGCTTGCTGTTCGGTGTGATGACATTTAATGTCCCAACAATCTCGGAACAACTTAGCCACTTCTAATCAACTGCCTTTTTTAAGACACATAAAAGCTTTGAAATTCATGAGTGGGGTATTTAGTGACGTATGTTATGTTGTACAACAAAACTTGAAAGTCTCTTCAGCTTTTGTTAACCACAGACCTTATTTCAGGCATCTAAGTAAAAACCATTTGACTTCAAAAATAGGGAAGCGGGAGTGCTAACGTGCTAACTCATTTCCAGATTTTAGGACTCATTCCTGCAGCACTGAAATAAAGATGTAACACTTTCTTAACAGTTAGCAAAATTAACTCTAACATTTGAAGAAAAAAGAAGGCACTAAAATATTTTTTATTAGTTAGCTAGCTATAAGCTAATGAATCTAACTTGAAAATGGAGCACAGCTAGGCTAACTATTGCGAGTTCAAATATTCTGACCTCAGTCATGAGAGTTTTACCCGATAATCTGTTCTTGTTTGTCTTTAATAAGTTTCACTTCACTCAGTCAGTTACTTTGAGTTTCATTTAATTAAAAGCTCCAGTAAATGATTGTAAAAACAAATCTTTCACAATGAGCTCAGCGTTCCTCTCACTGTACCAGACCTGTATTATCTGACACTTTCATTATGATTTTTCAGGTCTCCATGAGTTTGAAGCCCAGAAGAACCATGAGGTGAACGAGTTTCGGACGAAGATGCGTACTTTCTGCGAAGAGAAGGCTCAGGAGCGGCAGATGTTTCCATGGCAGCAGTGGTTGGAATACAGCTTCCCATGTGAACTGGAGCCGTGCTGCTCTCTGCCGCAGAGCGGGAGCGTGAAGTCAAAAAACACCAAGAAGATTTTCATCAATGTCAAGTTTGAGGCTTGTGATGTGAGTTGATGTTGTAGTTTTTATGAGTCATATTTCTAAAGGTTGTTGAGACAAATCAAAGGAGGATTTTAAGTAAATGTGAGCAGCTTTGGAAATCCCGCTCCCACACCACGAATGCCACCTTCAAAACATCACCCGGGAGCAAGATCCCCCGACATGAAAGCTACATTTTCTGTAAAGCTAGCAGCTTTATTTGCATTCATGTGTTTCTCACAGGAAAGCTTCATGCTGCAGCAGGAACCTCAGGACCTCCCACTGGCTCTGGTGAAGAGCGCCCTGAAGAAGAAGGCCACCGTCTTTCGCTCAGTGCGACAGGAGCCCGAGGACTACACTTTACAGGTCAACGGGAGGTGGGAGTTCATCTATGGGAATCATCCCTTGTGCCAGTTCAAAGTGAGTGACCTCAGCAACAGCATCTTTGAGCAGATCTGTTCTATGTTTTATTCATTATAATTATTTCCCCAGTTCCCATTCCAACTCAAGCTGGTTTTCCTCCATGTTAACGATTAATATAAGCAAAAAGCTAAATTCTAGTCTCATCAGAACATAAAATTATCCTCCACTTTGTTTCAGAGGCTCCAACATGCCTCCAGACAAACTTTAGTCCAGATGTCATGTCAGTTTTTTGCAACAGTTCCTGAGTACCGGTATTCAATACCTTTAAATGACCCAATACTAAGTAGTATTGAAACTTTAACAGTCAAAGTATTTAATCCTTTTCGTACCCAGATCTTTGAAAAAAGACTATTTGCATTGCCAGTTACAGCAAGCTTCAATTAAAAGCGACATGTGATCGGCGCTCTGCTGCAGCAGCTACAAACCATACAGTCTGTGGTGTGTATGTGTATGGAATGAAGTAGAACAGAAAGGTATTAAATGAGGGACTCTATTGGTATCAGTATGACTTTAAAGGTACTAGTGTTTGTAGTGGTACTGTTATTTTTTAAACAATACCCAGCCCTACTTTTCCCCCACAGAGTTGTGACTTACTAAGGATGGAATCAAGCAACTTAATGAGTTGATGATTTTTTAGGATACATCTGTGCCATTTTTGTGATTGACTTAGCTGTTAAATGTTGGATTGTTAGTGTCCTCCCAGTGGTTGGTATTTATTAATAATCTTACTGCAGATTTGTTTAAAATTTATCCTCATTATGTAGCTATTGTTTTTTAGGTGTGTCATTGTAAGCAGGTTGTGCAGTCAAACCGGTTAATTGCTAAATGATTTCAAACAGAAACTAGAGCTGTTATTTTCTCAGTGGTTGTGGGTGATTTTCTTTTCTGTATTGTGCCTGTGAGTCTGGCCCTGTGCGGGTGGTCCATAGTATCAGAAATGGCTGTCAGATCAAGAGTGGGGTGAGTCAAGGTTTTGGTGGCAGGAGACTCCACTGTTGACTTTGAAACCTCAGCTACCTGCAGGGGTGACTCATATCTGTCTAGCAGCCCTGCAGAAAGGAACTGCATCCATCCACACATAATGAGATTTCGGTTGCATTAACCTACAGTAAATGAACAGCCTCCAGGAGTTAACCAGCGCTATCAGAACACTGGGAAATATCTGTGGGTGAGCTGACTGATGGTTGTGCGAGTAAACAGATCTATTCTCCTGTCCCCTCCTGTCTGTCTTTTTCTCCCAGTACATATTCTCATGTCTGAGAAATGGTCAGAACCCTCACCTCACCATGGTGCACCACTCCACCATCAGCAAATATCAGGAGGAGCAGGGCAGAATGTGCAGCCAGGCATACAAGAGTCGCTCCTTGTCCAGACCTCCTCCACTACCCCTGAAGAAGGTAAGAGGTCAGCGGACGGCTGTCATCTTTCATTAACAGAGCAGCAATTCTTCCTTTCTCTCTCCTCATCGCAGTTGTTCCTCAACCAGACTGCGGACTTTGGCACACTTGAAACCTGCTGTGCAACACAATGTTGATAATTTACACTTCACACCTGTGCCTGCATTTACTGTAGTTGAACACAGAGCATATATTACCTATTTTGAACTTAAGGCTATTATGCATTTTTAAGCCTTTATATCTTTGAAATATTGAAATATGAGCTGCAAAAAAACAATAAACGTACAGGTTTTTAAGACTTAATCAAAGTACCTGAAGAGCTTTTTGTCAGTTTCCTCCAGTTTCAAAGTTTGTTCCTCTTTCTTACTTTTTTGGTTAAAGTGTCCTCTGTCGTGCTTCTGTCCTTTGACGTGTTGCCAAACAGGAAATTTTAGCAACAGTTTCATGACTTCAGACTTCAGTAATCGCTATAAATGTCGTTTTAAGGAGGAAATAGTGAAAGTTTCTTGCTTTAACTTGCTTGCTGTAGAACAATGACACCACTTTCACCGTGCAATTTTGTCTGCCATTGGGAATGATCCATAGACTGTAAAAATGATGGTAACAGCTACCGTGACGTAACCTTTGGTTTTGGCTTGTGGACCCCCATTTTGAAGCCTTAAGATTGGCATTTCAACGATCGCAATCTTGTTTTTTTAGAGTCAGAAGTGACCATATTTGGGCAAGTCTCAGCTGGCGCTGTGGAGGAGCGAGGCGTGGATCGGCCTGAGAAGGCGTGGACACTATCGGCAGACAGCCTGTCCCATAAAGTGGTCCACCCTTAATTATGCGTAACTTTAAGCCCTAAAAAAATGGAAACTGGTTAGTTCTAAAAAAAAAAAAATTCAACATAAGACAACGCATACAGTTGTCGTGAACAAGGGAATTAGCTATGGAGGCCAAAATTATTTTTTGTACCAGGTTGTAAACATGTTGATTTCTGCTGTAAAGTTTGACGTTTTAACATGAGGGTCTATGGGAATTCAATGGCTTCTGGAGCCAGCCTCCAGTGGCCATTCAAGGAACTGCAGTTTGTGGCACTTCCATGTTGGCTTCATTTTTCAGCCCCGAGGTTGCTGCTTGGATTTACGGCTCAAAGAAAGTGCATCATCCATGCACAACTAAAACAGGAAGAGTATAGCACTTTTGTTTTGTCTGGTAAATACCAGTAGCTATGCTCAGGTACTACTGAGTATCAGTGTAAGCTCTTTGTGGTTAATATCCCCAGTAGTATAAATGGCGGCTGGTGGAAGAACTGAAGTAACAACAAATGGTGGCAGTTGCTAGGAAAACAGAAAGCGATCCAGTTGTGTTTGTGACAGTGGCACCAACAAGAATACCACTTAGAAAGTTATCTGTTTCCACTTTAATGTAAAGAATGTGAGTGAAAATTTTGAATGTCCTCTCTTTTTACTCTTTCTACAGCAGAACACGTCCTCTCTGTGGTCCATCAATGAGCCCTTCTACATTCACCTGCTGCAGGGCAGCCGAGTCAATGCAGACGAAGGAATGAAGGTCGGTGTGGTTTTGCGTGGGTTTGTCACTCAATGAAATGTGGCATTCACTTGTTTACCAATATCTCAATTTCAGTTGTAGGAACAGCGGGGTTGACATGTAAATGACAGGGGGTCACATGGTCCAGACCACACGTTTCCCATAATTCATCAAGGCGGTTGGTTGAAACTTCAAAACAGGAAGTGGGGAGGGCCTATCTGCTTTTTACATCTCATTCTGAGGCCTAGATTCTAAGAAAAAAGACAGACTGCACGCTGTCTCTCCCTCTCTCGCTTTCAATGCACTTCTTTTTTTGAAGGCGATGCATGCATTATGTTACTATTGCAGACAGGCCCTGACCTGAGTGTTAAAGCGTGTCTCCCTGTGAATGAGCATGTAGAAATAGCAGCAATACAGCAATAATACTCCAAATATTAATGTTTTCTGTCAGTTTTTTTCCCTCATCAAATTTGACAAACAAGGAAAAGAGTGAGAAGAGAAGTAGGGAACTCTGTTAATGTGTGTCTGTGTTTGTGATTCAGTTTCATAACTAACTGCGTTACTGTTTAGATGGGTTATTAAGTGTAAGTGCACTTCCGGCCGCTGCCTCAGAGCACATCATGACTCATGGCAAATTTATCCTGTCACATAATTATCGGTCATGTCTGCAGTTGGCAGGCAGAGGTTTGAAAACACACCCCGGGGGAGAATAGCCACTCATATATTTTGGAAATATAGATTTAGACTATCTTGATTTGGCAAAAGGCTGGAGCTTAATGGCTGCACAATATTGAATTTTGGCTCTGCTGGTTGTTTATCATTCTGGACGGACTTAGCATTGAAAGGCATCGCGACTTGCTTACGTTATGAATGTGTAGACCCTTTGACTCATAGCCTGAGTGACACAGGAAACTCTGAATCATCTTGTGAAGTCTGTAAATCTTCCACAAACAATCTCCCTCACACAAACTCTTCAGCATCCAAACCACATGCTCATGCCTTCATCTAATCACCACTGTCTATGTGTGTTTCCCTTCCAGCTCGTGGTGCAGGCTGGTCTGTTCCATGGCAGTGAGCTCCTCTGTAAGGTGGTGACATCCTCAGAGGTGACAGTCAGCTCTGAGCCGCTGTGGGATCAGAAGCTGGAGTTTGACATAAACGTGGCTGACCTGCCTCGCATGAGCCGCCTGTGCTTTGCGCTCTATGCTGTCATTGAGAAAGCCAAGAAACCCCGCGGCACTAAAAAGAAGAATAAGAAAGCGGTGAGTTTGTCAGAAACCTGTGCCGTTTTTTCGGGCCCTAGTGTACAAATTGTGATGGAGGAGGCGAGTGTTTTTGGCTGGTGGGTGTGAATTTGTTAGCAAGCACAAACAGATCTGTTTCCTCTCCATTGTGTAGTGCGTGTAGTCAGTGTGTGCTTGTGTGGGTGTGTTTTGCTGCTGTGTCTGGTTGTGCAAGTGTGTTCAGTGGCAAGGCTGCGGTTAACATTTCATCCGCTTCAGTTCTTTTATCTGTACATCACTCCAAGGAAGGAAGGAATTGACAAACATTTTCAAGGAATTCTAAATTCATCTTCGCTGTCACCATTCGTAGTTACAGCTCTCCTGCTCAGTGAGCATTTTACCTTTTGACTTTTCTTCTCATATTTAAAGAAGTATTTCACTGCAGGAGAGATGGTCTTTCAGTGAAACTGGGCTGCCTGTGCAATAGAAAGAAACACATACTTTTGAAAGTGGTGCTACATGACCAGAGAAAACAAGGGGAAAGTGCTGTGGCATCACTCATAAGGTAGAAAACCTTCAACTACCAGAGTGCATTGCGCCGCACCGGACCAATATACGGTCCAGCAGGGTGGATGACGTAAAGCAAATTTGTCGGATGGCGGGTGGCTGGTAACAAACTATCTTGCATTACAGTTAAATGTCGAGCTAAATTATGTTTCTGAAGACTTTTTAGTCCAGAAATAGGCGACACAGTACCCAAATCTTGGTTTATATTTGATCAGTGCTGCCTAGTTTTACTGTTTGATCTGAGTTTGCGAGAAGGGGGTGGGTCTCTCTCGATCTGCTTCTATACTCTTTGTCTCCATGGTGCTGGGCATACAAAAATGCAGAAGTACAATCTGTTGTTCGAGCAGCAGCCCTAGATCCAGCAAAAATACAATTTGAGCTGAGAGATGAGCAGGGAGCTCTTGGCACTGTGAAGATGGAGGAAAGTTTACCGCAGTTCATTTACACACACTACACACACTGTAATGATACAAAGCTGGTTAAAAATCAGCAAAGTATTCCTATAAGGCCTGTAGTGGGGACCGTACAGAGGAGATGCCTAAAACCTGTGCATATGTTTTGACCATCAACATTTTTGAGGCAAAATACCAAGCATTTGCTGCTTTTTTCTGTTTCATATCACTGTAAATTGAATATCTTTGCATTTTAGAGTGCTGGTTTGGACAACAGAAGCCATTTGAAGATGTTATCTTGGGCTCCGGGAAATGTTTCACAGAAAATAATCAGCAGATTAATCAATGAGCAAAGATAGCTATTAGTTGATATCCTAATTACCCATATGGAAATCACATATATGCCTCTATACCAAGAGTGATACTGACATATATATTACCTGTATGTGATATATTATTATCGCATACATACATCATCTGGATATATTAAGATATAAGTTTATAACATATATGAAATACCCATAATAAAATTTGTACATGTAGATATGTTAAAAAAATATTTGTATGGTTAAATTTCATACTGTAATATATGTTGCGAACATATATGTTAACAATATATATGCAAGTGTTTAAAAACAGCATATATACAAAAAAATCTGTATGCTTATATATTTTCAGCTTAATAAGTTTTGACATAAATGTCTATGTTTTATATCTAAATATATCAACATATAATGACAGGCTTTGGTATGAATATATATATATATATGTGTGTATATATATATATATATATATATATATATATATATGTGTGTGTGTATCTACAATATAAGCATTCAATATGTATGTACAAATATTTAAAATATTTCTACATGAAATGTTTTATACATTAGTAATGTTGCGACCAGGTGTGTTAGCAATGTAAAAAAAATTAATTAAAGATGTAAGTTTGCTATGTGACTATGTGCACATGAGGATGGGGCAATATACCAATAAGACAGTAGATATCGTCTTATGTCGTAACTGTCGTCTTTTCCTGACTTTAAAGGCTACGTTACAGTAAAGTGATGCAATTTCCTGAATTTAACAGACTGCATGTTCTAGCTGTTCTATTATTGGCCGGCACCCATTTCATATCCACATTACTGGTGATTATTTATCAGAAATCTCATTATGTAAATATTTTGTGAAAGCACCAACAGTCAACCCTATAATATCGTTGCAATGTTGATATTGAGTTTGGTTTTGTTTTTTATTTACAAAACTTAAATGTGTAATTTGACTATTACACATGTACACAAATACATATATATTATATGTATAAATGATAAATAATGGCATGACATATATGGCGATAAATCTATTATATGGGCATAAACAAATATTTGCTAGACATAAATGTCAATATATGAAATTGTTCCAAATTTTTAATAGTTTCATATATAATTGATACATAAATGTTTTTACTTAATATGCACGTATATTTCATATATGGAACTGAGTATATGAACATATATTACATTTCTGTATCGGTACATTAATACATTTAAAAAGGAATATGCAATTTAGTCTATCATAAGGAAGAATAATAATATGCCAATAGAGGCACACAGAGGTTTTTAAGGAATTTATCGCCCTCTTGCCATTTATTTATTTTTTAAAACCCTGTTTATGCACAAACCTACAGCAACAGTAGCTGCTACAGTGAGAAGCTGACTTCACACACCCACTCACTGTACACTGGCAAGTACAGTGAACAACAAATTCCCCTTTTTTCTGCCGCTGTGGTCTCAGCCTCTCTTGTTTTGAAGCGCTGCAGCGACTGTGGGCAACATGTTTCAGAGGTGGGCCCAAACATGGCGCCCAGGTGTGTTTATGGGCATCAAGGCCACTTCTGCTTTCTGAGCCACTTCTCTCTTCTGTTGCCCGGAAGAGAAGAAGTCCTGCAGACAGAGAGAAGTAGAGCTATTTTAGCCTGTTCTTGTATATGTGCATCGACTCTTTTTTTAGCCGGGTGCACTCAGCCAGAATGTGTTTCTCTTGTTTTTAACACGATGGATGGTCAGGGTTTTTTTATCTGCTGATCACTGCCTGGAACTTTTTTCCATTTTTGCGGCTTCACAGTCCAACTTTAGACCTTATAAATGTACCATCACTGTCATGCTTTTTTTTTTTGTTGTTTTACCAGAAGCGGCAGAGTCTTTTGCTTCAAATTGTATTATTCAACATGGTGAATTATGAAGTAAAAGTTGCCTCAAACACCCTTTAAACTTTTTTATGTCATTAAAATATTTAAGTTTTCTTATTGTCATTTGATTTGAGTTCAAATGAATGTCTAAAACAAATCAGATATCATACAAGAGAGATTTAAAAATTCAATACCCTTAAATAAATTGATTAAAAAAAATCATTTATCTTTAAATATATCTTTTGGATGTTGTAGAAATAGATTTAGCTGTTGAACTTATTTGTTCTTCTTGATGGGAAAAGAGCAGATGGATGTTCAGATAGATTTAAAGACAAATTACTATACACTACTTATGTATTTTGATAACAAAAGATGTAAACTTTTGTTGACCTAATTATGAAATCTTTATGTAACTTTGATTGAAAGTGAGAGTACTCTCTCTTTGTGGCTCTTCTCCTTCCTTTCTGAAAAATTTCCCTGCTTGGAGATGGTCTTCAAAGCCAACCAACAAACCCTAATCCTCCCTGTCCCTCTCCTCAGGATTGTCCAATAGCCTGGGTGAACACCATGGTGTTTGACTACAAGGACCAACTGAAGACTGGGGAGTTCCTCTTGTCCACATGGCCATCTGTTCCTGGTACTTTCAGACCTTCCCTTTTCTTGCATTTCCTCCTCTTCAAAAACACCTTGTATGTTGACAGCCTCCTCCACGGCGCCTGGCAGCACCACAGTGAAAATGACATGTGGCGCCATCAAAAGCCCCACATATTTACACATTATGCATTCACTGATGCAAGAGATAGCCCTTTTAAGATGCGGAAACAACAGTTGTCTGCTGTGTAAATTATGGCTGCATCTTTATTCACTGAAATTATTTTTCTCTGCAGTCTGGAAGAGCTGTAAGTTTAAAATGTGCTGTCACGTTTAGAGATATGGGAGTGATTTGAATGGAAATGTACTGACTAAGTAGATGAAAGTATCTAGTGAATGACACATTTTATGTATGACATTTTTATCACAGATGACAAAAGCGACCTGTTGAACCCGATGGGAACAGTCGAGAAGAACCCCAATGTTGACAGTGCTGCCGGGCTTCTCATTCGCTTCCCCAACATCCGGCCACATCCTCTCTATTACCCTCTGCTGGACAAGGTACTCATTCTCAAAAAGCTGTATTTGAGTAAATACCAACATGTTCATGTGTATCACAGCCAGTCATCTCTTTACAGGTGAGTGACATGGAGAAGAATGGCGATGCCACCTATGTCTCAAAAGAAGAGGTAAGACTTTCTACATCTCACAGTTTACAATTCTCACACAGCAGCTGTTTGTTGTCGACCACACGTGTCATTTTACTTTCTGCAGTACATGAAGCTAAAAGAAATCATGGACAACAAAAACTACACAGAGTTCTTTGAGGATGAGAAGGAGCTCTTGTGGAAGCTGCGCACAGAAGTCCGCGACCTTTTTCCTGAAAGTCTGTCCAAGCTGCTCCTCATCACCAAGTGGAATCGGCGTGAGGACGTAGTTCAGGTATAAATGGAGAATATCCTAAATAGATTAAAGTCCTCACAATGGAGAACGCATGTATGTTCTCATGGTCCTGTATTCTTAAGCTCGTTATTCTCTTAGCGTGACTCATTATGGGTATTATGTTCTAAGCAGTGTTTTTCCCCAGGCTGAATATTCAGTGTATGTTTCCCTGGGTCAGTCAATATGTTGAATTCACCCACCTACAGCCGACAGCCTACTGATGTTACACTCCTTGAAACCTCCGCCCTCACATCTGTGGGCAAAGCCTTTTATTTGCCTTGCCTTGACATTTATATCTTCACATTGGTGAAATATAGACTAAAAATAGACCATATTTGAAACGTCCATATCCGTTTGTTCTTTTGCTATTTTAACTACCAAGCTAGCCCTTACCAGTTAGACTTACCAGTCTCTTTCAGTGTTCATTTATATCAGGTCACAGAGGCCCCTTAAACATAGGAACGGCCCGCTCACAATGTACAGAAATATTTATTTTGCTTCTGCTAAATAACTTTACCTGTATGTTTATCACTTATTTCACATATTTAACGTATAATATTTGATCTGGTGGTACTTGCTAGCTTTTTACCAGTTATCCACTGTCAACATACGTCATGCTGAACAATCCACCCAGTAGGGCTACAGCTAATGCTTTCAAACAATAAATGTATCAAGTATATGGCTGATTAAACAATTAATTTTGACTGTAAAATGTTAGAACAAGACAAAGAATGCACAGTATGCTGGTGCTTTGAGGTAAATGCCGAGCTAAACGTCAGCATGTTGACATGTTCACAGTGACCATGCTAACATGCTTAAAGTTTGGCAAAGACTGTGTGGGCTAATGTTTAGTATTTGAGAAGGGAACTACGCTCAAAATGAATTAATGTTATTCCAAAGACAGTCCAAAAATGTTAGTCAACATAAACAATTCTGTCCCAAATCCAAAAATCAGAGGGCTGAAACTAGTAAAAGTAGTTAAAGTACTAATACCACACTGTAAATATAATCTCTTACTAGTAAAAGCCCTCTTGAACTGAAAATGTTACATTGAAGTGCAATCAGGAGAGTGTTAGGTAAAGTATTTAAAGTAAAAGGACCCTATGCAGAAAAGAAATAATTAAATATGATAAAGTAGTTAAAATAATTAAAAGGAAAAGCAGCAAGTTCTCATATTTATCATCAAAATAGCAATCAATTTTCTAATCAAGTAGTTGTTTCATTTTCATCAGGTATGTGTGCAAAAATCTTAATTTGTAAAGTAACGAGTAACTAAAGTTATCAAATAATTGCCGTGGAATAAAAAGTACAATATTGCCCTCTAAAGTATGAAGTAGAAGTAGAGAGTGGCATCAAAATACTTAAGTAAAATGATAAATATTTTTAAGTACAGTACTTGAGTAAATGAACTTTGTTACATTCCACCACTGCTAAAACTTAAATATGTGATGTCATCAAGTATGAAGTCTGGAGCTGCTCCACAGACAATGAATTAGGAAGTATGTACTTGATGACACTGAGAGCACCCAGGGGAATGTTCTGAGTATATAGGTATATTTTCTGTTTTACAACTGAGAGCACTACAACAGAATAAAAAAGCAAACAAACATTAGTGGATCCATAAAATCAAACTCCCATTCATTGTCTATGGAGCAGCTCCAGACTTAATACTTGATGACATCACAAGTTTGAGACTTCCTATTCTGGTTTCTGGCTTTAAGAGAGAGCAGCTCATGATCACCAATGTTTTTGAGCTTCCCAATAATATACTGGAACTCTTAATTTAGGAACTGTTCCCCTTTAAATCAACACATTAGCATGTTAGATTTTTTTTTTTTTTTTTTAATTTTATATACTTTATTAATCCCAGAGGGGAAATTCAATTTTTTCACTCTGTTGTCAATTACACACAGATCCAAACACATACATGCACAAACAGGACATGCACTAAGTGGAGAGATGTCAGAGTGGGGCTGCCATGGACATGCGCTCCGAGCGGTTGGGGGGGGTTCGGTGCCATGCTCAAGGGCACCTCAGCAGTGCCCAGGAGCTACCAGTCCATGCTCCCTATTTTGGTCCAGACGGGGACTTGAACAGGCGACCCTACGGTTCCCAACCCAAGTCCCTATGGACTGACCCATTAAACACAAACTACAGCTGAGGCTGTGGGAATGGGCAATGTCATGTCTGTCACGTATTGCCTGTATTTGGTCAAACCCGATAAACCTGCTGATCCAGTGATTGTCGAGACATTTGGTTCTGAACTAGAAATGTGAACCCAAATGTAAACATTGCATGGCTACAAACTAAAAATGCTCATGCATTTCCATGAGTGCAGGGTGACACTTATCAAATTGTTTATTGTGTCCAACCAGCTGTGTCAAACTCAAATATATTTAATCAGCAATGGTACAAAGCAACATATTATCAGATGAACTGAAACCACCAAATGTTCTTGCTCAATAAATTATTTAAACGATTAATCATTGATCAAAACCAGCTATAGTGATTCAAAAGCTTCAGACAGAATTATTCTTTAAAATCTGTTTCAATACCTATAGTATAGTAATAATTATGTATCAATTAGTCTGCTCACTGTGTTCCTTTTGGGTCTTGTCATACATGACAACGCATGAAAAAAAATATGGTAGTTCTTTTTTTTTTTGACTCTCACCATACTTGTTTCGCTGTAACCTGTCTGATCCAAACTGGCTACCTGAGGCTGACACTGTGTGCACATTTAAACCACAACAGAAAAAGAAAGTAATTTAATCTTGATGAAAAACATATTCTTCTCAATGCTTGTGACAAACTGCCAAAAACGAGCTAACGTGATGCAGCAGCGAAACTTGGGCTACAAAATACGAGAAACAGTCACGGTTGCTATTGATGGAGATAAAAAACAAATGTGCACGGGGAAACCACCTGTGGTTGAAACTGCCCTCGTGACGTGGAGTGATGATGCCGCTGCACTGTATTTTGAAACAGTCAATTATATCAGTAAACAGCGAAACTGTCCGTTTCATGACTTTGCATTCACGTTGATCTGGATGAACATGATCAGAATAGAAGGTTTCCATTGTAGTAGAAACACTCAAGTCTCATGAGAAGTTCAATTTGTCATCAAACGTGAGTTATAATTGTTCTCATCATGGTAGAAAATGGTCGTGTTATCTCCTCAGATGGTGAGTCTACTGAGGAACTGGCCCGAACTCCCTGCCATCCATGCCCTGGAGCTCTTAGACTACAGTTTTCCCGACCCAGCAGTGCGTTCTTTCACGATCAGATGCCTCAGGAAGCTCAGGTACACACATGTTTATACATCCATACGTTGATGCTCTGCTCATAATTATGTAGCATCACACATTTTGAGTTTTAACAGTGTTTCATCATTAACTGAACATTTCCTCTGCACACAGTGGTGATGAACTGCTGCAGTACTTGATCCAGCTGGTCCAGGTGCTGAAGTACGAGTCCTACTTAGACTGTGACCTCACCACGTTCCTGCTAGAAAGGGCTTTGTCCAACTGGAGGATAGGACACTTTCTGTTTTGGCATCTCAGGTGAGACGCAGTTCAGCAGAAAACACACGACTCTGCACCTGCAGCCTTTTTTTTGACGGGAGGATTTGTTTATTGTAGGTCAGAGATTCACGTGGCATCTGTGAGTTTGCGTTTTGGCCTGATTCTGGAGGCCTACTGCAGGGGAAACATCCACCACATCAAGCTCTTAGCCAAACAGGTAATCTCACACACTAACAAGCGCTGATGTCAAGGTCTAAAATGTTTTTGTTTTGTACTAAATCACAGCTTTACCTCTCCCCACACAGACCGAGGCTCTGGGCAAAATGAAGGCCCTGAGTGACTTTGTCAAATCGGGCTCCCAGAAGATGACAGTGGACGACCTGAAGCTGTGTATCAGACAGGAGTCGTACCTGGAGGCCCTGTCAGACCTGCTGTCACCGCTCAACCCCAGCGTCATCCTTGCTGAGATCTGGTTAGATCCAGACACACACACACACGAACGACAAATTACATCTTTTAACTCCTTAATTGGATTTTCAGGGGCAGTTTTGGTCCCTCTTTAGGTTTACAGAATTACAACACAATACATGTAGAGAGCCTATTGACACATTAACCCTTAGTTGTTACTGTACCGGTAGACTTTTTTTTCTCTTGAATTACACTTATTTCACACTGCTGAAAGTCTCACAGATGCGAATTGTGCCATTATTTATACTCTGCCCTTAACCTGTTCATCTTAATGCCCCTTATCAGCAGTTCTTTAAAATAATATTGGCTCTTAGCTTGTTTTCCCTGGACAGAATTTCCCCATGTCCTACAGTGGCATCACGAAGGACAATAGTCATTGATTAAATTAATATTTAAAGGAATACTTCACCCACAAAATGATCATTTGCATATCAATTACTCACCCTGTGTTACTGTGAATTTGTGGAGAAAGCATTTTGCATGCCTCCATGGTGAACAAAGAATCCAAAAACATAGGACTTTTTGATGAACTGGAGTAAAAGGGGGCCATGTCTAACAGCAAAACTTTATCAAAACATACATCTAAGCCACATCAAATCTCATACATCTCGTGCGGTATATTCCAACTCTCATTTATCCAGTTGTATGCTCAGTACTTCCCAAACACATGCATTTGTGCTAAAACCATACAATTTTAGACACGTCTGCATGACCCAGGGGTCGGCAGCCTCTACTATCAAAAGAGCCATGTTTGGCCAAAAAAGAAAAAATCTGTCTGGAGCTGCAAAACATATTTGAGCCCTATAATAAAGGTAACACAGCCTTTTAAGTTGAATTCAGCCTATCAACATCACTAATAGATCTAATTGAGCATTCATTAATATGTATAAGCACAAGGTGGCTTTTCTGTGGTGGGCTACTTTTGATTATTTGGTACTTTAACTTTGCAGCATTGCTGATGAAAGCAAACGAATTTGTCCATGCACTATTAAATTCTCTATTTTCCCCTGAGACTTTTCCCTTTGTTGAATTTGGAATCCACAGCTAGCCCAGCTAGGAAGGCTCAAAGACTACTGTAGCCATCACTAGTGATGTTTTTAAAGGGAAAAGGCGCCAGGCCAGAGGAATGACGCACATTTTAGTTGACGAAATGTTGAAAGAATTTTGTAAATCGGGGGGCGTCGGTGGCTTAGTGGATAGAGCAGGCGCCCCATGTACAAGGCTGTTGCCACAGCAGCCCGGGCTCAGCTCCAGCCTGTGGCCCTTTGCTGCATGCCACCCCCCCTCTCTCACTCTCCCCTCTCTGTCCTATCAATTAAAGGCTAAAATGCCATAAAAAAATCTTAAAAAAAAAAAAAAAAGAATTTTGTAAATTAGTATATAGGCTGTGCAATTTTTACAGTTGAAGAATGTACGAATCACTTTACAACAATAGATAAAAAAATTAAAATGTAGCAAAAACAACAGTTATTCATTTCCATAGACCTTTCTGTCAAAGCCACAGGGAGCGGCTGTGCTACCCCTGGCATTAACAGTCTTTGCATGGACAAGTAGCGAGCTAACTCAACGAAATGCACAAGTAAAGTTCAATGCACTTGGGTGTGCTACTTGCATGTGGAAGTGATTTTCTTTTTTTGTGAGGAAGTGTTTTAAATAGAAAGGTTTTTGCAAAATTGCATGTGTTTGGGAAGTACTGAGAATAGGACTTCATGAATGAAACTTAAATTATCCTGCACGAATTGTGTGAGAGTTGGTGAACAGATGTTTTAATATAGTTTTTCTGTTCTCTGTTTTTGGATTCTTCATTCACCGTAGAGGCATGTGAGAAAAACAATGTTTTCTTCATGAATTCCATATAACACGTAATGAGTATGATGTACAGATGATCATTTTTGTTAGTGAAATACACCTTTAAAACCCGATGAATAAAATGTCATTAAGGCTGGGAAAAAAATGAATTTTGTAAAAGTGTGCTTTTTCTAACCTTTTTAACGTGGCACAATTATAATGATCATGTGTTTATAATGAGTGTGTTTGCTGTTGCAGTCCGGATAAGTGCAGGTTCATGGACTCCAAGATGAAGCCACTCTGGCTGATGTATAAGAACCCCTGGGCCCAGGGAGACATGGTGGGCATCATCTTCAAGAACGGAGATGGTAAGACACAAGAACATCTGAGTGCATGGCCACACACAGACGGCAGCCACACAGTGTCAAGATTTAAGCTGTAGTTAATTTTAGTATAGCACAAAAGGAATACACGGAAGGGTTAAAATGCGGGGTTGTAGACTGAAGGTACTGCAAAGATGTACTGGAAAACCCAGCAGGTCTGCTTTGTTTGGAAAGGGACGTCCCCTAAATTCAAAAAGAGGAAGGTTAAAAGTCAAACAGTACCAGGGTGAAAGTAAGCATGAAATTTAAATTTGATCCATCTCTCGTGGCAATGAAATGAAGATTGCCCCCCTTGTTTTTTTCTCATCATCTTTAGATCTTCGACAAGACATGTTGACCCTCCAGATGATCCAGCTCATGGAGACTTTATGGAAGAAAGAAGGCCTCGATCTCAGGTACAGTGGGAGCAGCTGTTTGCAGCAGCTGTTGGACGAAGAGTTCTTCTAAACCAACCTGACACTGATAATGTCACCATACACTCGCAGGATGATCCCGTATGGCTGCCTGTCCACTGGGAACAAGATGGGGCTCATCGAGGTGGTGAAGAACTCCGACACCATCGCCAACATCCAGCGTAACAGCAGCAACAGTGCCGCCACCGCTGCCTTCAACAAGGATGCCCTGCTCAACTGGCTCAAATCTAAGAATCCTGAGTGAGTATGATGAACAATGTTGACACAATGTTAATACTGGAGCCTCCAAATGTCATCTTCTACTGTAGATACTGTACTGAACTCTCTAGAACAGTGGTTCCCAATTGGTGGGTCATGGGTCCATTCTGAATAGACCACAAGTGACTCATCAACGTGTTGAATTTGTTTAAAAAAAAAAAAAAAAAGCCACACTTTATTTTGAAGTACAATAAATTAGCAGCACAGAACTTTAATGCTGAAGTGCCATTTCCTGCTGTAGAGTGACTGACTAACAGACAGCTACTTGACAGAGACAGCAAAGTACCTCGACAATGTGGCCAAATTCAAGTATGACGCTAAATATATTAAACTGTGTGGACCTTGAACTAATGATCTTGACCCTGTGGCTGGACCAGTTGGGAACCACTGCTCTAGAATGGATGACGCTCTTTAAAGGGTAACTTGGGTATTTTTCAACCTGGTCCCTATTTTCTCATGGCTTTGTGTCTACGTGACCAATGGGAACAACAATTTTTGAAACTGCTGGAGTATTGAGCGAGAGGGCTGCAGCTGGGAGATGCCAAACAGGCTGCAATGTAACCACTCAGGGCAATTATGCACCCTCAATTTACATCCACTGAAAGTGCTGACTACATAATGAAAATGATTCTTACAGAGATAGCGCTTTCTAATAAAGAGTAGGATCCTTTTTGTTGAACCAGAAAAACCTTGAAATCGTTATTGCCAAAGGCACCTGACCAGACTCAAAAACCCCCCACAAAATAAAACTCACAAAAAACATCTTGGTTCATCTTTCCACTGTTCCAACAATCACCAACTCTGGTTTAGTTGAAATGATCCCTTAACTCGCTCAGTTAGATGTGGTGAAGTGGCAGGGAAAACAACATGTATAGAGCCAGTGTATTTTCACATCTAACTGGGTATTGAGAGAAAGAGCTGCAGACGGCAGCCATGATGCAGCGGCATGGTAAAGACTAAGAGCATGATCCCACCGTCAATATTTACATCCACTGAAAGTGCTTGTTTTGCCACTGACAGGCTCTGATTGTTATTATAAGTGTCCAACACATTATAGAAAAGATCCCAACAGAGATAGACCTTTTTGTTAGAGAGAAAGATCCTTTCTGTTCAACTAGAAACAGCCACGAAATCACCATGGCCAGTTCCACCAGACTCCATTTAAATAAACAGTAATTTTAGGGTGTATACAGCCAGTATATTTTAACATCTAACTGGGTGAATTAAAGGTTTATTTCAGCCAAACAAGAGTTGGTGATTGTTGGAACAGTGGTAAAATGAACCAAGACCATTTTTGTGAGTCTTATTGTGTTTCTGTCGACTTTGAGTGAAGTGTGTTTCAACAATAAAAAAAATTACTGTTTATTTAAATGGAGTCTGGTGGGTTTAGTGATAGTGATTTGGGGCTGTTTCTTGTTTAACAAAAGGATCTTAATCTTTAACAAAAAAGGTCTATCTCTGTAGGGATCCTTTTCATAATGTTGTCAGAAACTTGTTGGTAACAACAAGCACCTCTAGTGGATGTACATTGAGGATGAATATCACCCCGAGTGGTTACATTGCAGCCTGTTATCCTGCTGCTGCTGCTGCTGGCTGCAGCACCCACTCAGTACTCAACCAGTTTCAAAAATTGTTGTTCCCATTAGTCAATTAAACACAAAAACGTGGGAAAATAGGGTCCAGGTTGACAAATCTCAAAGTTACCCTTTAACCCCAGGAACCCAGCACTGGGTCCATTATGTGAACACCAATGCTGTTCAAGGCTTCAGAATTTCATCCACACATTTTCAAATTGTTTATCGTGATCAGCAAAACCACCCAAATGGCCTTTTACCCAGTAACTTTGCCCAGTTCTCAGTTCTTTGTCGGGGGATCCCCAAGTGCTCCCAGACCAGCTCTGTCATAAGCAGTGTCCCAAATACAGACAGTATGATACACTAGTTTGAGTCATGTTTTGTTGTTTTTTTTTTGTTTTGATGTAACAACACAAATAGATTTTGTTCGTCTTGTTTGAGTTGCATTTTCACTGACATCTCTCAGGGCACAGCTTCTGTTATTTCCTGTTATCAGAAAATGGTCAGGAGCAATATATTGACTTCCTGTAAACAACTACGTCACTGTGATTATGTGTCCAAGTACAGCGCAAGATGTGTGAAAAAAATGCCAAAAAAAATGCACCAACAACAGCACCTTTAGTACGTTCATGTTACAGGGGATTGAAACACAGTGATGCGTGAAATGTGTCACATGCTCTGGCTGTTTTGAACTGACTTATTTAAGATTGCGGTAACACCTCACTTTTTTCCCCCCTTTTATTATTTATACAGGGTTCATACAAGGTGGTTGAGGTGCTTGAATTTGGGACAATTTTAGTACTGAAACCTTAAAAATCAGACATTTTTTGACTAGGTCCTTGAAAAAAGACTTGAATATACTTGAGAAGAGAACAGAAAATTATTTTATGAAACTTAATACGTACATTTTTTGAACTAGTAAGCCAAGAACGGCTGTGTCTGCAATTAATTTCTGATGCTGTATGAGCGGTATGAGCTCAGCGCGCCACTGGGTTGTAAACACCAGTAAATAGTCGGCATCAGGTTTCGCCAGCCTGCAAAATGCTCACACCGGAGCAGCATCAGCTGTTAGCACAGGTTTTGAGCTGTAATTCGGCAGTAAATTAGCAGCTGTGTGTGTCTGACTTTGGATGGTGGAGTTATTATTTGAGTTTGTTGGTTGCAGAAGGCGGAGGCTCTGCTCTGCACTATTTTCCTACTTTTTTGTCCTTTGCTAGTCACATGCCTGACTAATAACCAATTAATTGAATGAATGAATGACTTCCTTTCAAGCAAAACAAAAAATAAAAGCAAAACAGTAACAGACATGCTCAAAAAGGAGTAGGAAGAAGTGTACACTGTATAATGTCTCATTTAAAAAGGAAATTACCAACACTATTCCAAACTAATTTACAACCATTAATATAGATAGATAAACAGTTTTAGATATTAAACACAAACCCCCACCAAGTCCAGATAAATAAATAAACCAACCCATCAGCGTCACCTCTCTTCATCTGTATACCTTCCTAAATAAAACAAAGTTAATAAGTGCTACCAAGTTTTAGGCCCTGGTAGTGTGTTTGCTCCATTTACGAATTTCCACAATGGTCCTGCAACATATGGTTGTGGAGAAAACAATTTCATCTTTGAAAAAAAAGGATGTCTTTCTGTTCAAACCAGGTTTATAAACTATATAAAAGCAATTAATAAATGCTCTTTAACATACTAAATTATAGGTGTAAGCAGATGCAAGGATCTTTTTTTATTGTTTATGGATATATTTGTCATCAACTACAACTCTGCCTTTGAGGCACCCATAAGCAGAGGCTGGTGTATAAACAGATAATGAATGACTATACAGTAAAACACAGTTTAATAGTAAGATATGTCTTTGTAGGAGAGATAATAATAGTTGACAAATACTGTACATTAGTAAACAATAAAATGTTCTTATGTCTGCTAACAACTACACTACCGTGTATTATAAACTCTTTATAGTGTTTTCCTGTTTATGTCTTTTATAATTCTAATTTTTATTTATCTATATAGTCAAATCTCAACAAACCTACAGTATTGTTATTGGAACTCAACATATCCACAGGCCCCTGGTAGCGACACATTCTTAGACCCGAAATAGTAATTTAGCAACCACAGCGGTACAACTAAACAGAAAATCATTACAGCGCAGCAGAGATATTACAAACAAAAAAGCCTTAAAGCTTTGAACTTTATCATTGACCCTAGCTGACATGTGTTCGTATGACACAATTTCTAGCATACATTCCATCAGTTTTACAAAATCTGGAGGGAATGTATTTTTCCAGAATCTGAGGATCACTCGACCAGCTTTTACGATACCTACATTTTCATATTTTGATACATTTGGCATTTCTGCTCGGTCCCCCATAAGGCATAGCTTTGGTGATTTAGAACTACTTCCTTATGTGATCCACAACTCCTTCCCAAAATGAGTTAACCAGTTTACATTCTCAGATTGCATGTACAAATGCTCCTGTTTGTGTCTTGATATTTCCCACATAAATTATCAGCCAGTGGACCCATGCTGTGGAGCTTGAATTAATTTATACTGAGTAAATTGTTTCCTTTATATATTTCCCAGTATTTGACAGCATTTGCAGCCATTCCCCTTTGCTTTAGTAGGTCTTTCTGCCAAATGATGCTCAGATTTTTACAAATTTATTTTTGTAACCCGCTGAAGATTTTGTTGTTATGTAGTTCTTAAAGATGCTATTGTTACCAGATATAATGACATGCTAATTAACAAACATTATAGGTACCGACTTTAAATTCTAGTCAAAGATCCCATGGTACTTTTACAAGTTTTGCTTTCTTTTGTTTTCTTTTGTTACGGTTTCTGTGTCAATACAGTCATCATTAAATCACTGACTCATTGTATTGCCCCATCCCTTCATTACTACACACACATACTCATTAAATGTCCTCTCAACTCATCATTAATACCAGCCTGTCATCACAGCCTCAGTTCACAGACAAGTATATATTTTCCTATAGAGTTAACCACCCCTCTATTTTTTTGTATATTGTTTGCAACTTTGCCCTATATCATGTGAAATTTAATTGGCTGCCAACATTGTACTGTTTTTTTTCTGGGGTGTTTTTTTTCTTTGGGTATTTTCTGAATACAATGAAAATTTAAAAAAAAAAATGCTTTTTGCATATTTCAGTGTAATATAAACTTGCATGGGTATTTGCTTAAGCATGACACTGTAGCCTTACTTAGAATACACAGTTACAGTGTATGTAGAAGTCTTTTTCTTGACAGTATGGAGAGAAATCCTTTTTTTCCATCTATGTTTGGAGCATTTAAGTTTTATGTTTTGAGAAATGCCCTCTGGATATCTGTGCATGTGGTTTGAAGTGTTTACTTCAAAGAATTTCATGCGTGCAGAATCTTAAAACCACGACAGACCAACACAAAGTGCACAGACGACTACAGGTTTAGCAATATTAAGTGAGAGTAGATTTTTATTTGGTGCCAGACAGTCTGAAGGTCTTGTCTTTTCTAAAAGCTCCTCCGAGAGAGAGAGAGAGAACCATTCAGTGTAATGAATAAGCCTTTGTACGTCACGTTGGCAAGACATGCCCAGCTGACTGCACGACAGAAGAGAAAGGTAATTAGCTTGAAATGCTGCAGCACTTGCACTGGAGCAGGGAAAATTAGTAAAAGCTTAAACCTCCGTGCACGTCTAGACCGTGACAGGACATGACAGCCAATCATTAATCAGCCACAGGAACTCCTGCTGTGAATATTTCATAAAGCAGTGAGGAAATCCTGCCTCATGACCGTGTGTGTGTGTGTGTGTGTGTTAGTAGTCCTGCAGGTTATTTGATGCAGATAAGAGAAGTGTAAATGTACAGTAAGAACAAAACCCACTCATGCTTTGCTTCCTTGTTCTTCTGATATTTCTGTCACCAGGGAAAAACTTGATCAAGCAATAGAGGAGTTCACGCTGTCCTGCGCCGGCTACTGTGTAGCCACTTACGTCTTGGGTATTGGAGATCGTCACAACGACAATATCATGATCAGGGAAACTGGACAGGTGGGGCTGTGCTGCTGTGATATGTTTCATCACCTTACCACAAGGGGGCGATTGGCCATAGAGTGGGAAATGGGTGTCGACCTGACTTTACTTGTGCTCTGCTTCATAATGCAGTGTAGCAGAACACTTACTGTTGTTGCCAAAATCAGTGGCACAGTTGCATAAGTAGTAGTCACTGGTTAATGTTTGAAAAACACAAATTGTTCTTTCCTTCAACATGTAATACTGATTGGTATTTCAAGGTTTGTGAGTTTCCAAACTGCCAGCAACCTTAGAAGGGAACACCATGTAAGAATTCCAATTTCCACAGTCGAGGAAAATTTAATCAATGTCTGTGAACATGAGCTACTCTCTCTCAAAGCCAAACACCAGAGAAGTAAGTCTCAAACGTGTGATGTCATAGAGGATAAAGTCTGGAGCTGCTCCATAGACAGTGGAAGGGCGACTGATTTTATGGACCCACAGAATGTTTTTTTTTTTTTCTTTTTTATATCCAAGTGAGCTTTATTTTATTGTAGTGTTCTCAGGTCTGAAACAGAACATGTCCTGATATACTCAGATCATTCCCCTGGGTGCTCTCAGTGACATCTTGAACATCCTTCCTGATTCATTGTCTATGGAGCAGCTCCAGACTTTACACCTGATGACATCAGAAATTTTAGGTCGTTATATTTTTTGAGAGAGTTTGTCATGTTTCTTTATATGTTTTGGACTGTCTTTGACCATAGGAATAACATGGATGAATTTTGAAAATGGGAGTAGTTCTTCTGTAATAATACTTCTTAAAATTTAACTACAGTGAGTCTGTTTTGTCAGATTAGATGGTCACTTTGTAGTGATTACTTTTTCAAATGAAGTGACACAAATTTGGTTACTAAAATTTAAATTGTCATCCGACCTTACAGCGACACAATAAATAACCTAATTCAATTAATCAAACAACATTAGACTTTCACTGCATAGTGGCAGACAGTTTGAGCTTGCAGTCCTGGAAATATGGACATTAATTGTCCTTGCTCAAGCCCAAGGACAAAAACATTGTGCTGAGTTGTACTCTATGTGGAGGTGTGAGATTTGATCCACATTATATCTTATCCCAGACTGTGCTATGGCTGCACTAAAGTAATATAGCTCTGTGTGCATTGATGAGAGAATTGAGGACATTTAAAAGGAGCACAAAAGGTACTTTTCCCAGTTCCTAATTTTATGTGTAGTAACTGGTCAAGTAATTTAATTACTTTTGAGAGAAGTAACTAATAACTGTACCAGTTACTAATATATTGGTCATCAGTTAGTCATAAGTGCTGTATCGTAGGCAACTGGACTTGCTTGAATTTCTTGAAGACGTTTCGCCAAAATCCAAAGTTCCAAAAGGCTTCCTCAATTCTTATGGACTGGTGCGGAGTCACAGGCTTTAAACTGTAGATGTGGACCCTTATAGAGTCGTTGAGGTCCCATGTGAGCTCTGAGTTTCAGAGTCGTTAAGGGCACTTGTGAGTCGTTGACCCACCCGGCCATCTTGTGTGTTCACACCCACACAAAGTCTGCGACTCCGCATCAGTCAGTTAGATGAGAGGTAAAACATCTTCAAGAAACTCAAGCAACTATTTTACTTCTTCCAAAGTACACCTGCCAATCATTTCACAGCACTGAAGGAAGCGTGGATCTACTCATGGACAAGAGGCTTGTGCTTGTGACAGTGTGAGATGCCGTGGCTGTGCTGTAACATTAGCTAGCTCAGTGGTGCTGGGTGAGCCAGCAGTATATGCATGCTTGTAGCATCAAATAACTGATTAAAACCATCTTATCAAAGAATGAGGGCACAAAACTTTAAAATGACAGAAACCATCTTTGGGGAAAAAATGTATTAGATGTGTACTTTGATTTTATCATTTGGTCCATGTCCCATCTGCTAACGTGAAGGGGGCGGGGATTATGAGCTACTGCCAGGGGGTAATCGAGATGTTTCGGCCTCACTTTTGGGGAGCTGCCATCTTGTCCATCTTTATATACAGTCTATGCTTACTACAAGGTCTGTGGATTGTCTTGAGTAACCGTGTTATGATTTCTGGAAAGAGACATTAGCGTTGACTTTTTCAAATGTATTATTTTGATGAGCCGAGTGTCATTTAGTTCCATTACATTAGAGAGAAGGCAGACATCTCTACAGTTGATATCTCCAACACTCTGCAGCTCACACCAAAACAATCTAAACTAATTAATAGCACTACAGGTAAGAGGAAACATATGTATATTTGATTTGGGGGTGAACTGTCCCTTTAAGAAATATGACTGTGGTCAGTGATTCAGAGCCCAGAAGTCATTTTCACCTTCTCTCCTTCTCAGCTGTTCCACATTGACTTTGGTCACTTCCTGGGCAACTTCAAACGGAAACTGGGGATCAACAGGGAGCGTGTGCCGTTCATCCTGACTTATGACTTTGTCCACGTGATCCAACAAGGAAGGACGAACAACAGTGAGAAGTTTGAGAGGTACATTGTTTTTGTATCAGTCTGTTTACTGATCTGGGATTCTGTTCACGTATTTTAAACCGATGACTGAGTATTGCATCATGTTGTCAGGTTCAGAGAGTACTGCGAGCGGGCCTACAAGATCCTGTGTCGGAACGGGATGCTGTTCGTCAACCTCTTTGCTATGATGAAGGCAGCAGGACTGCCAGAGCTCACCTCCTTCAAAGATATCCAGTATCTAAAGGTATGCAACAGTGATGATGATGCTGCTGATGATGGTGAGGAGGAGGAGGATGATAATGATGACAATGTTTTTTTGTTTTGTTTTTCAAAAGGACTCTTTAGCTTTGGGCAAATCAGAGGAAGAGGCACTGAAGAATTTCAAAGTGAAGTTCAACGAAGCTCTGCGGGAGAGCTGGAAGACGAAGGTCAACTGGATGATGCACTCCTTGGCCAAAGATAATCGACCGTGAAGAACACTGGAAACCCGAAGACCCACCAAATATTATGGATTTTAACTTATGGAGATAAAAGGGAAGCAAACACAATCAAATATTTTACTTTACTGATGGCATTCAAACACACTCCTCTCATGTTTACACCTGACTGGCCTGTCTGTGGTTAATAATGACTGAATGGAATCATCCAAAGATTATTCAACCATGGAACATAATCTCAACACACAAACATTTTCCTAATGAAGGAAATCCTCACGCTCATCTTTCTCCCGTCAAACATCAGAATGCCTTTGCCTCCAGGACGTATCGACAAAGATTATAAATATGCTTTTTTAATGTGTTAAAATTGCTACTTGAAAACCACCTGCACGTGCAAAAGTGTTATGAATCATGGAAACAGGAGCAGAGACTGAAAGTTCATTGCACCAACTGCATCACTCTGCAGGGAGCAAACTGCAGACAAACTTCATGATGACTTTAGACAACGCCGTTTTAGTCACGGAGTTCCATATCATGGCAGCAGTTTCACCTCAAGTCTCCTTTTGTACGGTTTACGACACTGGATGGATGTGTCATTTCCTCTCATTTCAGTTGCTTATTTGCAAATGTGTCTTTTTTTAATTTTATTTTATTGTGTTTTATTTAATTCAGTAGCGCTGAGGTACTTGTACAAAGTCACGGAGGATATTTTAAAAAGATATTTTGTTTTACTGCTGTATTGACGTGTAATGTTGCCTTGAAGTGCAGTTTGTTGCCTTTGGAGTGCCAGCAGACAGGAAGCATTGTAACATTTACAATTTATTTTAAGATGAGAAAATAACTTTAGATGGGTCCTTTATTTTGAGAGCATCCTTGTGTATACCAGACTGTGTTACTCAGCAGACTCCTACAAAACAGCTACTACACATTAAAGGAACAGTTCGACATTTTGGTAAATAGCCATATTTGCTTTCTTGCCAAGAGTTCAATGAAAAGGTCTTCTGTATACCACCCTCATGTCTGTCCATTAAATGTGAAGCCAGGAGCCTTTAGCTTAGCTTAGTTTAAAGACTGGAAACAAAATCAGCTTTTACACTGCCTTTTCAAGGCAAGAATATTGTGCTGTTATTCTACCTTGCCGTCCTGTATTAAAGGTAAGATCGTGGAGTGGTTGACAGAGTTGTCTTGCGTTAAAGCCGGCAGGGGAGGTTGTAACAGTGCATAATCGACTTTTGTGTAAAAAGGACAGCGTGCAGGATGGGTGTTAGCAGTTAGCAGCTAACTTGAAGAAGAACAGCAGCCCAAAATGACTGCAAATTGGTTGGTATTACCGACTTGATGCGGTTTTTTTTACAAAAACTGGACCGTTTTTTTTTTGTTTTTTTTGTTTTTTTCTCTCATACTGACCCAACCCTAGCTGCCTGACGTGTGTTGTATGTCCCACTAGAGCTCCACGCTGTTGTGTTACACATTATGCTCACCATGCCTTTTGCTTCCAGAACGCCATCATGCTATGTTAGGTGTTGTTTGGGTCTGTATACAAAAGCAAAGCTAAGTCATGATTAGATAGTTTGCACCCCTATTGTGGGATCTCTGTGTAAAAAGGGCGATAGTGAAACAGCTAGCGTGACTGTAACTAACCTAACAAAACCTGCCTACCAGCATGTCTAAACTGCATTAATTAATACATTATATCTTGCTTGTTAAATCTGTAGAAAACCTGTAACAAAAAAAAAAAAAAAAAGACAAGTTGTGGTTGTACAGGGTTACGTGCTGGACTATTTCTTGGACAGGAACAGATGAGTAAAACCACAAATTTTTAGAGGTGCTGGTAGGTGGATTGTTTTTACCTTTGGATAGAGCCTAGCTAGCGGTTTTCCTCTGTTTCCAGTCTTTCTGCTAAGCTAAGCTAAGCTAAGCTAAGCTAACAATCTCCTGGCTCCAGCTTCATATTTAATGGAAAGAACTCTCAGCAAGACAGTGAATAGGTACAAATCACAAAATGTTGAACTATTTCTATAATTACAACTAGCATTTGCAACAAAAAAAAAAAACAGATCTCAGGTGCTAGACAAAGATATCATGTAGATGTAGAGAATTATATTGAAAACATGAGGCATTACAACCCAAATAATAATCTTGTTTTAGCCATAGACTTGTGGTTGCTTTTCTCAAAATGTGCCCTTTTTAAAGTGTAAATCTTGAATATGTGAGCTATCTCAGATGATGCAGTAAGTGTGTGTGTGTGTGTGTGTGTGTGTGCGCGTGTGTGTGCGTGTGCGTGCACGCGCGCGCAGGTGCGTGTGTGTGTGCGCGCGCAAGTGTGTGCAAGCGTGTGCAAGTGTGTGTTATGTTCTGATATTTAAGTTATGCACTGTGATTTCCATTGTAGTTGTTTGACCTGACGTGCCATGTGCCGTGAAAGAGATTCCATGCTTGTACTGTCAAACACCTCTTATACTCATGTGCTGTACGATTGTATGATTTAATTTTATGGTGCGTTCAGACTACTTTACATGCTGTATATCTTGCTGTCAGTCATGCAGAGAAGGGGATGTGCTTTCTTATCATCTTTTTATTTTGCATAACAGTTCAAATGATCTCTACCGTTTGTATGAATCTCTGTACAATGATGACTTTTACAGAAGAGCAAGTGTAGCTGTGGATTACACAGCAAGAAGTTTTAATTTCCTTAAGCTACTGAAATATTCAGGAACAGGCTTTAAATATGGGTCATCAATGCCCCTCATTGTGGGCTCAGCTAAACACTGTTGCTTTAAAGGGACAGTTCACCCGAAAATCAAAAATTCATATTTTCCTTATACCTATAGCACTATTTATCAGTCTAGATTGTGTGCATGCATCTACTCATGGATGAGAGGCTTATGCGTTAGATGTAAAAAACATTAGATGTAAACATTAATGGCATTTTCCTAGGCTAAGCTGTTAACGTTAGCTAGATCAGTGGTGCTAGGTGAGCTAGCAGTAGATGCACTCTTCCTTCTGCGTGGTGATACAGTTGTAGTTTGGTAGAAAGAAAATAGTTCCTACATTAAACTACTCAGAACCAGGTCGACCAGGTTGTGATTTCTTAATTAGTTTTTCACAAGTATTTTTTTGGTGCTTTGACAAGCCAAATGCCATCTAGTTCCATTATATTTGAAAGAAGGCAAACATCGTTATGGCCGATATCTCCAACACTGTACAGCTTACACCAAAACAATATAGACTGATACATTTCACTACAGGTAAGAGTAAAATATGTATTTTTAAATTTTAGTTTGAACTGTCCCTTTAAAAAATGTGACTGTGGTCAGTGATTAAGAACCCAGAAGTTATTTTCACCATCCCTCCTCTTCAGCTGTTCGACATTGACTTTGGGCACTTCCTGAGGCAAAATATGTATTTTTGTTTTTGGGGTGAACTGTCCCTTTAAGCCAGGAGGACTGAGTCTATTATGTTTAAGAGCTATACTTTTGCAAATTGTAAAATGTACTGCTGTTGCCTTTTGAACTGATTGTAATTCATGAATTCTGTGAAATGGTACAAATATTTTAACGTCCAGGCCTTATTTACATGTGTGCAGCTAAAACTGATAAATCATCCTGTTAGCATTGCTCCGGTGTAGACCTGTCCATTTTCTGCATCCTGTTTTTAACATTTGCTTCACTTGCTGTCGGGAGGGGAACGTACACTCAATAAATAGTTTGCAACAGCAGAGCTCACTGAGGCTTTCTAGGATCCAAGCCATATGTTAGCTTAATTAATGCAGCTTAAAAAAAAGGCTGATCATGGATGAGGGCCAGAGCCAACAAAGTCACCCTTTTTTCTTTTTTTGAGTAACCCCCAGTGCTTTAGAGCTATGGCCTTTTGTACAAGACCATGGAAGTTAACACTCCACAAATATATGATTTTGGCAAATGTGATAAAGTCCATCCAGTGGGCCACAGTTGTTTATTGTTTTGACAATAATGTATATCCACAGATATACTGCAATGGGAGAAATGTCTATCTTGATCACAGGTTTTATGAAATGGGCAATACTGTAATACTGTTTTTTTTTTTCTTTTTTTGTTTTGAACCCAGAACAACATCATCAGAGTCAAGACATGCAATAAATATGTGTGAACATGCTGTAGCATTATGGTGAGATACAGACAGTTACAAGTGGACCAAGACCTTATATATTTACAACATAGTTAATTTGTTTTGATTGCTTATGAACATGAGAAATAGCATCTATGTGGCATGCACAGATTTGTAACTTAAAAATAAGCAGGTATACATGGTTTGATATTGGAACATTTCCGTTTGCGTTATACTTTCCTTGTAGGGTTGTCAGATTGTCTTAATAAGGAATCTTAATTAGTGCTATGGTAATATGATAAACAAAAACAAAAATACATATTTCAATTTGGAGAAGGATATTTGACAAGCAAGGGAACAGGTTCCTACAAGTTTCCCCTCAGACATTAATTAAGTGTGCCAAACCAATTGAGTCAGTTTAATAAGGAAAGTGGAATTCGTATCAGCAAGGTTTTTGTATGTTATGAGACGTGCAGTGGTGGAATGACTAAGTACATTTGTTCAAGTGCTGTACTGTTTTTTAATGAGGTGCTTGTACTTTACTTGTGTATTTCTGTTTTGTACTATTTCACTATTTACTTCTGTCCCAGTACATTTTGGAAGCCGGTAATGGAGTTTTTACTCCACTACATTTATTTATTTATTTATTGCCGTTTTTGTCTTTGCTTGACAGAGGACAGTGAGGAAATGGAGGGATGGAGATTTGAAATGCAGTAAAGGTCCCAAGGTCGGTCTTGAGCCAGAGATACTAGACGCTACAAATATCGTTGTTAACTTTAGTTACTGGTTATTTTGTATACTCAGATTATCAATATAAAATTCAAATCAACTAATATTATGGATTATGGATATTATGGATGAATCACTAGTAGGCCAGTTTAAATTAGCCCCACCTTTACCAGCTGCACCATTAGTGATGCTTATATATTAATGCACCACTAATTATAATCTAGTGATATACTGTAAAACTTCAGTTAAAAGCCTAGTCCCGGTTAAATGCCCGCTCCCTTTTATTTGCCTGGTGTGGCTACACATTTTGACAGATACAAACCTGTCTCGATTAGACACCTGGTCCGGTTGGCAAGCACTTCATATTTTTATAGAAGTGCTTTGGATGTATAAAACCAGGTTGTTGGCTACCTCAAATAATGTGTCCATTCCTTGATTACCCTGTAAGTTATTCATATTCCTTTAGTCTGTAATGGTCCTCAGATCCAAAGAATCAAAACGGTTATTCTAAAAAAATAATCCAAGTTGTGAGTATTGTGAGTATTGGTGTTGTGTCAGTGTGCTGGGTGCTGTAATCCTTTAGTGCCATAACTCACTCTCCCTCTGATGTGCTGTCTGTTGGAGCAAGATCAAATGAATGATCCATAATTAATATATTATCTGAAGCCCTCTTTTAATGCAAATAAAATTCATACAGGTTTACATAAACTGTTTTTTTAAACAAGGTATTTTTATTGAAAATTCAATAAGATGCACAGAGCAGAAAACAACCCCACCCATCCACCAACCCGGGAACAAACAGAGAAAACCAAACCAGGAAATAAAAGATAAATTTAAATATATATATATATATATATATATATATATATATATATATATATATATATATATATACTAAATATAAAATAAAATAAATTTCAGAAATATATATACATACATTTTATTTATTTATTTATTTTTAAAAAGGACGACGCATGAATTAACTTGTGTGTCATAAGTAGGGGAGTGCAACATGTTTCATTACAATTTTTCTGCTTCCATATTTGCTACAAAAGTTAAAAACCGTTGCCAGGTGGCAAAGTAGCGTGACAGTTCATCCTTTAATAAAACAACAGATTTTCTCCAATTGTAAGTAATACATAGCATCCTTAATCCAGTGTCCATATGTTGGAGGATGAGCCTTCTGGCCTGAAGTGAGCAAAAAGAAATGTCTGTTTGGGCTCCTAATTAGTTACTCCTAAATCGCCATGGACAAAGATGGGGCAACCAGCCGTCCAAACAGGTTTAAATAAACAATTTGATTGTACCTCCCATATCATCTTTGCTTAGCATCACTTTTATTAGACAGGAATAAAGGCCTGTCCCAAATATGGACCCATTGATTTAAGTGATTTAAGCAAATAACAAGTCAGGGCTACTAATTAAAGTTTTAGGCAATATATATTATTCTGCAAAGGGCCAGTCTGCATGTTGACTATTGTTACTTTTGTGTTTTAATGCAAATACTTGTGTATTTTTATGTAAGTAAGATTCTGAATGCAAGTGCTGCTTCTGTGCTAATTTAAAACCTGATTACTCCCTCCCCCTCTATGATTAGAGGACACATATGTTTTGTAAAGGATCCTGTGCAGTGTGTTGTCTGTGCCGGTGGCGGCCCCTGTGGCCAGCAGCGGTACTGCACATCCAGCAGGACTCTCGCTGCGTTGAGTCAGTTCGCCGAAGCTCTGCCGACTGGAGGGATGTGACCCCGGAACAGGACGCCCTCCTACAACAACACACCATTCAAACTGAGCACAGAAGAAAGAAAAGCTGGACCAGGAGGGGTAAGCTCATATGTCTCGTTTCGTTGACGAGGCGCACATTGTCAGGGGTTTCTGAAACGATACATGCGAGTGATTCCCGGCGTTCACACTTCTGGCAGAGCAGCGGTACCTGGATGGTGTTTGCACCCATAGGAACTTCATTCAGGCTTTTGTCTCGGGCATGCTAGCGAGCTAGCTTGGCTGGTTAGCATTGGCTGCTTTGCCAGAGGTAGCGCGGGTTCCGTGGGGACTACATTAAATGATTATCAAGTTAAAATGAACGCGACTTGTAGAGTCAGTGAGAGTACCGTTCATATGTTTTTTTCCACGACGGATGTTGATAAAGGTTCATGTCGAAAATGCGGTGGAGGCTGGCTGCTTGCTAGCTAAGAGCGCTGCTACAGTTTGAACGGTCTGCGTCCCGCAACATGATAACAAGATCCGCTCACAGTCATGTGTGTCCACCTCTCAGGAAACCAGTCTTTATTGTTTCAGGTTGGTGCGTTCAGGCGTTTTTGTTTGCTGTTATTTTTCAGTCAGAGTTTGACTTTGAAGGAAACTACCGAAAACTCATAAATCTCGGCTAACGTGAGTGTACGTTATGCAGACACCCGTTAACGTTAGTTACTTGTACCAACGGCTGTAATGTTAACTTTACTCCTAACGTATCTTCAATAAGGACATCGTGATAGAAGTTTAGCTGCATGTACATATGCCATACCCATTTGTCCCATCACCTCCCAGTCAGCCAAATCAATGCTCACTCTCTGAGAGCATTTAAAATGCTGCTAAGCTGCTGTACAGTGTGGTCACTTTCTTTCAGTGTGGTTTTCATGCTCAAGTTTTCTTTTCACATAACTCCTTCATTGCTCTTCTATTTTTGGACCATGCCACCCATGGATGCATTGTGCCACGCTGCCTTTTACAGTGTCTGCTTTCCCCCACATGTCAGATAGCTGACAACCCTTTGAGTGGTGCAGCTGGCACCCTGCCGGTAGCGGGGCATTGATGAGTGCTGCAGCCAGTGGGTATCAGGGCTTGGCCACAGGCGAGCGCTCTGAATCCTCCTGGCAACTAGCAGCGTTGGTCATAGACCACAGTATGTCAAGCCCGCCTTAGTTTGCACATTCCCCCAACTGGATGGATTCTGGAGAGAGATTAGGACCCCTGGCCTCGCTTCCCTCGCCTCCTCTCAGTCAGGGCAGGTGCTGTTCAGCGGCTGCTCGAGCCCCGAGGGATCCTCATCAGCTGCCTGCAAGCGGAGTTTGGGAGGGAGGGCTGGGTCATCTCACAACCTCCTGCTCTGTGTTTGGCACACACACTTGTCAGCCCGTCAGCATTAACTCAGCCCACGTTGTGGCCTGTTGTGGCCTGACACGATGATACCAGAGCTGCTTGGATCCATTCGTGGCTGCACCCAGTCCAGATGACAGAGTCTTCTGGATGACCACCAAGTCTTTTTGACCGTTCTTAAGATTAAAACTTGAAAGCACAGCCATTTTTTTTCTGTTCGCAGTTCTTTGTCTGTTGTGCGTGGTATCCTGCACATTTGAAATGCATTGTATTGTTCCAAGCACATAGGTCCTATAACTTTCAGAATTTCATTCCCTGCCTTGATGTTGGTGCGTTTGAAATCTTGCAGCCGCACCCCCAAGGGACCAGCTTAAGGCAGCAGCTTCTGTTTCAATTCCTTTGAGGGATCCTGAGGAGTGTGCTAAGATGTTCTGAGATCATAGACTAGATTTAATTATGTTACATAGCACGGTCTGTGAAAAACTGGGTGCATCAGATATGGTATCGTGGAAACATTTGCATGATGAGGTTGCCTGAATCTTGTTAAATGTTTTTACTAAAAATGTTCATACAAGTTCTTAATTGAACTGCAGTAGTATTACAAATATACAAGTTACTATTTGTAGCCTGCTTGAAGCTAAATAATGGGAAAATGCTTTTTTACGATCTAGGAAAAGTTTCCCAGTGACAAAGGGTATAAACGTGCCAAATGTCATCTCCTGCCTACTGTAACTCACTATCTGTAGGTCTGAGCATCACCTTAATGTGGCACAGAAATAGTCGAAGGACAGTTAAGCACACCCAGAAACCCAGCTATGAACTAAGCCCATACAGTTGAGCAGGATTGTTTGAGTTCATGCCTCACGTGGTGACAACAAGACATGACCTACTTATCAATCATGTTTTCACAATCCAGTTCATCACCATTGTCCCCAAATACTGTAGCCATTGTTGTGGGCACTGTACATGTGAGGAGATGGCTTCACACAAAGGCAGCATGCAGACATCCAGTAGGTCCAAGCCAGAACCTTTCTGGCCTGCAGTGTCTGCCCGTTTGGCCCACGCTGTTTCGGGACCCCAAGCTGCCCCAATGCAGAGGGAGTCAGTCTGCGGGGTGCACGGCTGGTCAAAGGGTTTTCAATATGTTTCCTGCAGGTTCAGATGGGTAGAAGCTGTTTTGTTGGACGACTGTGCTGACATCACTTCGAAATAATTTGTCAGAAATGTAGTATATAGGATTTCTTTACATCAGTATAAATGTAGCATCTTTGAATTTTGGACTGTTGGCTATGACAACACATGACATGAAGACTTTGGGAACCTTTGGGTCATTTTTCACTAATCGCAGCCATTTTATAAAGTAAATTATTGACCGTTTAACTCAAGTAAGTAAGTGACAGATTAATTGGAAGTCAGAATAATCAATAGTTGCAGCCCAGTCTTTTTTATACTTATATATATTATGACAATTTTACTTAAAAAGTCCCAAGATAAAGTGAGGATTTTGCTGAACTGTAGTGTTGAGTGTGTGTCTGTCCTGATATCAATTTGACCACTAGTTGTTTTAAAAGGTTTTGTGACACCGTTAGCCATCATTAGGAGAGAGCATGTGTGCGCGAGTGTGTGTACCTGCAGTGGCACAGCTGCTCTGCAGAACCAGGCCAGGTTGTTGGCAGCTCAGCTGGCAGCCACACCAGGCTTCTAGCCTACTTAAGTTTCTCACACATTTGCTTGGGATGTCAGAGCAGCTCATGATTGAATTTTAGTTATTTCACCTTCTCGCTTTTTGCTGTCTACAGAGGCTATTAACCTCCCGGGGTCTTGTGGAGTTCAGGCTTTTAGCGGCATTCGTGTAAAACTAAACTTAATTTGTTCAGCTCAGACTCCTGTTTCTTGTTTTTCTGCTTGCTGGAGGAATTAGATTTCTCAAACAGTCAGACATTGTGCACTATGCACACAGCTAATTCTGCAGCCAATAACAAGCTTTACAAGTGGAACGGGCCATGTGTGACTGGGCTGGTGCACTTTGGCAGCCTCTGGCCTTCATGACCCTCAGCAAATGTGAGGGCCCTATCACATTGCATACTGTAATCTCTGGCAGCAGATCCTCGCTGACTGCACTGTGTGGCCCGGTCACAGTGTTGAAACGCTCTTGAGAAGTCTCCTCCATGTTTTTGTTTCTCAGAGACACTAATGGGCACTGATACACAAGTGTACATAAGAAATCTGGAATGCAGAGACCATGCAATGAATAGGGTTCTCTTTATTTTTTAAGTGGCATTACTGAATGTGTAATTTGCAATCACGTGCAGTGGCTGTATGAAAGTTTGCAGTGCTTGTTGTACACACTGAGGATAACACAGCAGATATTCTACATCACAATATGATTTGAGAGCTTTGCTCTTTTTAAACGGCACATTTCGACCCCAGATGTTATCAAAGAGAAATCTTTCTCTTCATTAAATTTTAAACTTGTTTTAGTGGTAGAAATAACATTGCAGCAACTTCTCCATGTTTGTTTAACATATTTGAAGCTTCATGCTGTCCTCTGACTTTGCATGTGTTTATCTTCTATCTAACTAACTTTAAAAAGCGGTTTCCAGAGGAGCAACCAATGCTTCAGCTTTTGTTTGCCAAAACTGAAAATATGGTTGCCATTTTTAGTCACCTTATATTTTGAGTAATTAAGATACCATGCTGATATGTGTCAGCTTATTAAAATGGGGCATAAAATAAGATTTAAAACCTTTTGTTTCAGTAACCGAACAAAATTATTTGTAGTTTGCGTTTTATCTGATTATATCATTTATTTGATCTTATCTATTTGTTCAGGTTTATCTAGTTATTTGTCAGTTGACTCAATTTGCACATGAGTTTTTGATGTTGACAGATTAGTTGAACATGTCACTCCACAGTTAAACAACTGAATTTGCTTTGCTGTTGTCTCTAAAAAAAAGATGCCTGTGTGCACACGAGTAAATGCACCAATGCCAGTGCAGTGTTGTCACATGAAGTATTATCTGGTTTCAGTTCTGATTGAACATATATATTTGAGTAAAATCAATGCAACAGATACTAAAATAATATTTTTGTGGGGAGTGCACTCTTGTTTGCTGTCCCTGTTTTTTATATGTTAAAAAGTGGTCCCCGGCCCGAGTACACCTTTGGAGCAACCCAGGTTTGATTCTGACCTACAGCCCTTTGCTGCATGTCATCCCTCCTGTCACTCCCATCTTTTCTGTCTATCTTTAAGATGTACTATCAATAAAAAGAGAAAATTACCACAAAAAACTCCTTAGTAAAAGCCCAGAATTAGCTGCTAATTTCTAAAAATGGTTGCCAGTTGCACAAGGCTGAACTACTGTAAAGCAGAACTGTTAATGTGGGTGCAGTAAAAATACACCTCAGCATCACAGCTATATATTTCCTATGTGTCATACCAGTACCATGTGTACAGAGTGGAGATTTAAAGCTGGTCCTCATGTTGTTGTGTTTCTTTTAGATTTCGCAGTTCAGTATCTGTGATGCTGTGGTTAGCTGGGCTGCCTAGAGGGGCTCGATGTCTCAGCTCGAACCAACATCACAACACTGACAAGAGCCCAACGCGGACAGGGACGGGGGTGAGGAGGGGGTGGGGGATTAGGCCTAGATCAGCATTAAAGAAAGCCTTTGATTACGTCTGGAATATTAGCCTCATGCGTCTGAGGCTGGCTGAGCATCCCCCGAGGGATTAGTGTTGAGCCAGCCCACCTCGAGAACCTAACATCAGGCACACACAAAGGAGTCTGACAGGATCCTCATTGTGGTCCTTGAAACGACTTAAGACATGTTACACAGGAGAGTATGTATGTCAGAATAATGCTAGAGTGACCCAAGTAGGCAGTTTTTTTCCCAGAACACTATTTATAGGTTTTTAGGAGAGTTGTGTCACTTGTAATCTTCCTTTTTGTCACTGCATCCTGATTAAATCAATCATTGTATAAGAATTATTTTTCTTTTTTTTTTTTTAAGCAGCCTTGTTGAAAATGGATGCGTCAGATAGTTCAGGTATCATACAAAGAGCAGGTTATGTCTAAACTGTCAAGCAGTGGTCTAGAATGGATTCGGTTGTTACAAAGCGGCAAACATGTAATTCACACACTGATCTCTTTAAATAGAAGAGTTTGCTTAATCAGAACACAGCTTGAAGAAATGTTAAGGCATTTTGCACAAAAACTGTGTCACTATTTGAATTTCTTGGTCAGTCTGCAATTTGTGTTATAGAAAACTGGATGTTTTGGAGGGCTAGATTTACCAGGTAATGTTGCCAAAAACAGCAGTTTGTGTAGTGCTAAAGGATTAGTTGATTAATTGATTAGGGGAGATAGAAAATGAATAATGTACTAGTTGTTTAAGTCATTTTGTTGTGCAAAAAAATCCCAAATATTTGCTGTTTCAGCTTCTGGGATATGAGGATTTACTTGTTTTCATCATTTTATATTCGATATTTGTGGGTCTTAGACCACTTATCAGACATAACAAGCAATTTTTAGATGACACCTTGTGCTTTGGCAACATGCAAGTTGTGTTGTCAAAAATATCAATAATGTATCAATACATAGGCCTATTGATTCTATATATTTGAAACGGTTTCAGTACTCCCTCTGTTATTGTTAGTGGTGGGGGAAAAATTGATACAGCACAACATTGTGATATTTTTGTGCAGCAATATCGTATTGTCACACGGTGCTAAGTATCAGTTTTTTTCTTGTAAAAATTATTAATATGACATACAAATTAGCCTACTAGAATAACACAATCATTTGCTTTTTCAGTCCACCACATACATTTTGCTGAAAAAAAAGGCTGAAGTGAGATGAACAGACTGAAAACTTAATCTCATTAGATAAAACAGATGTTGACAAAGTTCTCCTTTGGGGACATAATTTACACTTAAAAAAAGGTAATAATTCACAATATATCACAATCTTTTTTATGGCAATACTCGGCATATCGCAAAATATTTAAAATTGCAATAATATTGTGTGGTGACTTAAGTATCGTGATGATATCATATCATGGATCCACTGGTGATTCCCACCCCTAACATATTAGTAAGGTTTACTGCAGCTGTTTGCTGTTCTCTGCTACTAACCAAAAAAAGAAAAGTTGTCATTGTTATGTTATAGCCTTGTTATATTTATCTTTTAATAAAAAAAAACTTGAATGCCCTCAATGTCAGTTTTGCCATGTGGTATTGAAAATGGTATTGACTTTCAATATTTTTCAAGGTGTTGTATCAAAATTAGAAATTCCAGTATTGTGACAACAGTATCTGCAAGGGACATTTTTTCAGTGTTTTATGAAAATATTAGGCCCTGGGGACTTTATATAATTGCATTTTTCACTATTTTTTGTACCTCATCAAAAGGAAGTGAGTCATAAAAAACATTAATCCAGAAGGAAAATATTAAGTTGCAGCATTCATAGTCAAATATTTTAAAATACAGGCAGACTCTGATAACACAGCTGCCTATGAGGACATACAGTTTGTGATATTTGGCTTAAAAATCATGTTAAACTGGACTTTATCTTGTCCCGGTGTGTTTAAAATGTTGTAATCCAGCAGTGATATGCAGGAAGCCATTATTTAGAGGTTAAGTCCATGGCAGCCAGGCATTGTATGCCAGGCAGCCGAGTACCATCTGGCGCATTGTTGGAATTATAAACATGGTTGGAAAGCTAGTTTGTTCAGCAGGATTGCACGGATGAAACTACCCATTACATAATCATATGCACAATGTTAATCACTGTTGTAAACATGATGTCGTCCAGTTCACTGAGTACCAGAACTGTAATGATTCCAGCTATGTAGCGACTCTGCTGCCTAAAATAGTCAATTACAAATTTGTCTTTCTGCCCCTTCCAGCCCAAAGTGACTCACAAACATGTCATGATAACAGAGAGACATCACCGATTACCCTTATTTACAATTCCGCGTTGTTTCTACCTCCTACAGATTCTCCCTATGGGATTTCACACGCTGTGTGTGTTCTTCTTATAGCAGATACGCTGTGAAAGTGGGATAAGACAAAATGTTTTTTTTCAGGCTGGTAAAAATACAAATTGCAGTCCTCAAAACAGTCAGCAGCCTGGGCAGAGATGGTACTAAATATGGCCAGTTTTCAAACTTCAAACGCGCACATCAGAGGATCAGAAATGCCTCAGTCATGAAAGCAGCAGGCCTATTTATACAGATGATGAATGTGGACTATATCGGCCTTTTGTGCAGCAGCAGACACGAAAATGGTTAAGTTGTCAAGTCTCAAAATATGCCTGAATATTAATGGATGTTTGTTGTATCACCCTCGTCTTTTATACAAATCTCAAGACAAGACGACACCTTTTGGCAGTCAGAGTAACACCGTCCTCTCCAGTCACTCTCTACTCTTTATTCACCCACACGCAGTGACCGTTTTATTCCCAGCGAGCTTCTGATGCACGCCGGCTGGTGCTGCTGAGTTTGTATCACGCTTCATTCTGCATGTCGTCTCACTGGTGGGTCTCTCTGCCTGGAGTCTTAGCTCTTCTATTTGTCTGGCGCGAGGAGCTTGGAGACTTGATCAAACGTGTCGCTGCTGCTGATACGAAGACACCCCCTTCACCCTCGCCACCAACAGCCTCCCTGAAGCCGATGTACCGAGCAACTGAGCTCTCCATCTTTTCATGCCTGTCTTGCTTTGAGACTTCTGTGGCTCTCCAATTAGACTGCGCCTGACGCCCAGGTGGAAGTGAAAAACTAATGCATTCATCTTCCCCTCGCTCAGTGTCCTGTGACCACTCTGTATAGCTGAAAACCAGAAGACAAAGTCAAGTGATATTTTGCGTGCAGTAAACGGCCACCAAAGGTTGGTATAATTATAAGGACTATAGCCAGGAGCATGGTCTCCAGCTGCTCTGATCTGGATGAATCCACACGCTCACAGTTGCACCCAAGTGCCAGCCAATGGCCAACGGTGCCCCATTCATCCTTCTCCCCCCTCCGGGCTCTGGGAAGTGGGGACGGCGAGCCAGCTCCTCAATTAAATATAACCCCACATCAAACGGCCTGTCAACATGCATTAGTGGTCCTTTGTATAGATAAGAGGCCAAAATAAATTGCCAGAACTATCATAGTCACTGCGGCTCCCGTAGGCTTTTTATGAAAGATTCTTTGGGGAGAACAAATCCTGACTTGCATACTGATATTCTCTCCATTAAATCTTATTTTTCAGACCAGATTTATCCTTTAAAAGATTTATTTTTTTCTCTTTTCTGTGAATAATTCCATCTTTAAGGTTTTTCAATTAGCAAATTTAGGCTGCATCTCAAGCCACGATGTATGCCTCGTCTTGTTGGTGTGTTATAACGGAGATCTAATGCGACAACAGCCGACCTTGATGTGTATGTGTGCTATCACAGCGGAACCTATCCCTTTTCTGTCATCCGCATTAGCTTTGGCAGCTCCTTTTATCGCCTTCTTTTCCCTCCCCCTTTTCTCCCCCCTTTGCCTATATTTTGCATCTCTGCAGACTGACAGAGAAAATAGGTCATTAGTTAGACGGAGAATAGGAGATGGAAGGAGCAGGCAGGGGCGAGATCTGTGTGAAAACTGCCATGCAATATTAATGACAGCCATTCATGCTGTGAAGTGCCAAACCTGCACTGTGACTGCACTGAGACAAGGCCTCTGACTTCTAATATCGCCACTGTTTGGATTTTATATGTGTGAAGTGCTTATCACACAGACTGCAGTCTGTATTATTTACCGTAATAGTGAGACATCTAGTTGCAGCCTGGTGCGGTAGGTTAGAAAAACATTGAGAATTGAAACACAGTCAGTCTTATATGTTGTTATAATGGGAATATAATAGTGGGTGTTAGCTCAATGCGACCGACTATATAAGATCCTTAACGTCAAAATACTGCCAAGCATTACATGCCTGATACAATAGCTACCAGTGTTTTGTTTAAAAAGCTTTTGTATGAGTTGTATTCAGTATTGAACTCATGAAATGCTGTAGTTAGACAGAAGAATACAAACACTAAAGAGTAAAATCATTATGTAGCTATTATAGCTTTTCAAGCCTGCAGTGGTGAGTGTTCACAATCAAAAACTGACTGTCACTTTATGGCCTGTCAGATAGCGTGGCTGAAACAACACAGTGTTTCAGTATTTTTAACTTCTAATAACACTGTGAGTGTTTGCATAGCTGTGGTTTTTCACAGGTCTTGTGTAACGTGGATTTGTTTGTGTGTCCAGAGCTACAGGAGCAGGGGGGATGAACCGCGAGGAGGCCCCGGGGAAGTCTCCTGAAGACATGTACATCCAACAGAAAGTGCGGGTCCTGCTCATGCTAAAGAAAATGGGATCAAATGTAAGTGCAGTGTCCTGACTAACACAAGCTATGATCATGTGACATTTTAGATTTGGGTACTCACATTTTACAGATTAAGAAGTGAAAGTTCTAGCGCTGCCTGTTGTCCAGCTCATGCACACTGTGGTATCTTTAGGGTGCCATCACACCTGCAGTTCCGTTCATTTGGTCCAGACCAAGGGAAAGAAGTGCTGCATTGTTGCATTTTATTTTAGTTCCTGCTCACACTGACTTTTTGCAAACAAAAAGAGGGTGAACATGAAGTTATACAGACAGAGCACTTACTCTATGAATGGACAGTTTTGGCAATTGTCATCCATGCATCATCAGCACTCACAAAGGAAAATCAAATTCTGGATCTTACAGAAATTAATGCAGTACTTAAATGCTTCTAATGTGTATATTTATGTTCTTAGGTTTCACATAGAAATAACCTATTATTAGTATTATTACACTGCAGGTTGATCACATGTACGTCAGGCCTAATTACTGTGTTATTGCTGACACACTTTTTAATGGACTTTAATAAACCAACAAAGTAGCCCACATAAAGTTGGATACGAACACAGCAGTTTTAACAGCTTACAACCTCTTGATCAGATAAAATACCCACACTGACATGCATACAAGTTAGCAAGGTTACCAAATGCATAAACAGGTTATATACATATAAATATTAATTATATGATCCCTGACATATTTCACAAACAGCAGAAGGATTTATTGGTAATTTAGTTTTTGAAATCATTCTAAAATCTCATGTCTGCTATCATAAAATCCTGTGGTTGTTTTGCTGTTATCGCACCACAAACAAACTGCACCTGAGTCCACCTGATAGCAGACGGAGACCCACCCTTTCAGGTAGTCTCAGTTCAGTTGGTTGTTCTGCACCAGAGTTGACTGACAATTTTCACACCAGCCCAAAAAAAAATAAACTATCTGACGAAACACTCCAAGGTTTGGTTAAAACTAGGGATGCACCAATTGTGAAATTCTGGCCTGATACCATTTTTATCCTTTAAAATAGCATTTTGTCAGATAGCTGATACCAGTGTTTTTATATTGTTGTTTATTTTGTTTTTGTCGTTATTTATTTCCATTTGTGTGCCAGGCAAAAAAAAAGAAACGTAAACTATAAAAAAAAATGCTCTGTGTTAAGATAATTCATTTATGAAACAACCTTAAGTATAACCTTTCACATGAAAAACATTTTTTTTGAAAAACTGCTTCAAAAGCCTTTTTAACATATATATATATATATATATATATATATATATATATATATATATATAAATAATCATAATTCCCTCTCTGATATCTATTTTATATTGCTGTGAAAACATCAACACATTTCTCATTTAAACAACTATTTATTCAAGTTTCTTGCCCAAAACTGAATTTTACAAGATTACATTTGAACACATCATGATGATGTTATAATTTGTCTTTGTCTAATACTAATTTTTACTGAATAGAGCTTAAACACATCAAAATGTAGCTCAATGCAACCTCTGTGAGCTGTTAGTAGTGGCCACAGGCGACTTAAAGCCAACATTAACATAACAAGCTCTCCTGCTGATATTAACATGGACTCATTGTTCACAATGAATGTAGCATTATCATGGAGAGAATCGGGTGTGTCCCCTGATGCGATGATAGTGAGTTTACTGCGTCCTTTTGTCCTAAAGGCGCTCCAGAGAAGATCTGTGTTTATTGTCCCTTGGAGCACTGGACACTGGCTGCTAACCTACAAGCCATCTCGTCACAACTCTGAGATCACAGAGCCCATTTAGCAAACAGTCATTAAACATTCGGGGTTTTTTTTATACCTGCTCATTTATTTAAGTTTGGTGCCATTAGTCTCGAGCCCTGCTTTTTAGTCTGCACAAAATTAATGTGACACAACAGAAAAACATCGTTCACTGTCATCAGTGAATGTCATCTTATTTGCAGATATGCTGATGGTAGTCAACAAGCTGAATATCAACTAATACTGATGTTCAGCTGATAAATCAGTGCATCCCTAGTTAACACAGACCAAATAGCACAGATGTAAAAACACCCACAATCTCATAATGACATCTGCCCCTGGGAAGCCTTGACAACTTGGTCATCAAGACCAGACAGCATCATTACCATGTTGAATCAGAAGCAGCAGAAGCTTTAGAGGCATGCTATGAAAAGAAATGCACAAAGTATGGTTGTTAGAGCATACCATTTATTTTTACTGTTTATTAAAGACCACCATCCGAGATGTTCATGCTTTAATGTGGAGTAATGTCTATTCGGGTGGAGCGGTGGGTACAGAGGGCAGGCTGTATGTCTCTGAATTTGTATGTTTGCATCAGGCAAAGCAGATAGCAGCTCCAGTGATGTTTTCTTTCAGCTCAGGTAGTGACAAGAAATCAGGCAGTGAATTCTAAATACCTTTTGACAGTGTGGAGGGATTGAGCAGAGATGAGCTAACTTGCAGCCTCTGGAGAACAAAAAAACCTGACTATTCTAAAGCTCATAATTCTAAACGATTACGAGCTTACAGGACAAGCACATTATGCACACTTGTTCTTCAAACTGTTCTTTGTAAGAGATTTGCAGATTTAATAGTGGAAAATGAGTGTGTATATGCCACATCTTTATTTTTAGACCTCTGTGGAAGAAGAAGAAGAAAGCAAAAAGTCAGAAAGACATCACATCTTCCACTCATCACTCCGATGGTCCTTTTGAACAGCAGCAGTACTCAGTCCACAATCTTGTTCCAGCTCGCACAGTTTCATTTTGGGATTTGGGCAATGCACAGAAATAATTTTTAATAGCTGCAGCTGATAAAATCAGTTTATGATGGTCGTCATTTCAGACAGCAAAATCTACAGTTGCAGGCTACAGTGGCAACTTTGTAATGGGACATCATTGCCTGACCTGCTCCATCATCTGATTGTATGTGTAACTTTGATGCTGTAAATGCTCAGTCTGTGCGCACATGAGCTCCAGAGTGCACAAGTGTTATCTGATCAATTATAGGAAATTAATTAAAAACATCTGATACTGTAATCACATGGCTGAAAGCTGGTGAAATCACTCGGTCACTTTTGTCTGTGTAGGTCATATGTAAAACCATTCCTAACACATTTCCATAGGTCTGTTGCTGTGATTTAGATTTTTCTACAATGAGATGTCTGTTTCCAGGCAACAAACAAGCTGAGACACTTGTTACCAAGAGACAACATTATAAGATGCTCCACTTTCAGTGACTGAAAGACTCAATTTGTGAACGTTATCACTGCAGTAAAATCACATTTTCTCTGGTCTTTAAAACGACTCTTTCACTTTCTGATGGGCTGAATTGTCAAATATTTCTGTGATACTAAGAGAGAACATAAAGGGAGAGCAGGAGATCATAGAAAAACTTTAAGTTTTGCAGATCCAAAAATGTCACATGCCTACCTATGGGTGAATTGTTATGATTGAACTTTGATTTAAAGGTCCAGTGTGTGTAGGATTTAGAGTCATCTAACAGACACGGGATATAACATTCATAACTATTTTTATTTGTTCATATATCACCTGAAAATAAGAATTGTGTTTTGGTTACCTTAGATTGGGCTGTTTAAATCTATGTACAGAATGGGTTCTCTTGCATGGAGTCCACCATTTTCTCTAGGTGGGGCCATTTGCATTTTCAAGTTCGACCGCTGTAGTTCTCCTACACGTTTCGAACACGGGAGAAGTTTCCGTTCTACGACCTCACTGCTAGATGTCACTTAATCCTACACACTGGACCTTTAACTAATCAGAGAAAAACATGCATTCTCCTTGTCCTCATTTATTAACTTGAAATGTAAAACTCTGTTTACTCCTCTACAGCTTACGCCCAGTGAAGAGGCTTTTCTCCGAAATTACGCAGGTGTGGTCCACAGTCAGATGAGCCAGCTACCACAGCACAACATAGACCAGGGTAAGGCTGTGACTTGAGCACACCCACACACGCATTTTAAGTGTAGTCATCCAGCCAGTGTTAGAATAGTTTGAATTTTTAATCTCCGTTTAATCAAATTTTTGTTTGAGTGTTAAGTGTGATTCATCACCTTTTTCTGTGCACGACAATAGTTGAATTTTATATAGTTGATATTTAGGTGTTTGAAGGATAGAAGGCGTTTATGAAACACATTTACATGAGCTTATAAACACCACCCTCACATGTCACAGAAGGGTTACTTTGCCCAGACAGAAAACAAGGGAAAATCCCTCCACACACACACTCGTCGCTCCTCTTGAGTCCTTAACCCCAGCAGGCCTAACGGGTTCCCTGACTGAGCACTGAGGCTGACTCAGTGGCCCACCAGCACTGTGAGATTACTCAGACAGCAAACACTGTGGCTGACTGGAACCCAATGACTCACCCTCAGCGTGAGTGCATTGCTGCTTTCACCGCCTCTTCTCCCACGAGGCCTATTCAGAGATCAGATATTGATGTGTTTATAAGATAAAGCAAATCACTGCTCATAATGGTTGTTAGGAGACTTGTAAAGAGGTTTACCCTGTAATTTGACTTTGCATATTATGGTCATGCTTTTTCATGGCACCAGAGGGCAATGTTGAGCTGTCTATGTCACCTCCACAGTTTTTAACACGTTTCAAAGGCACAAGAGGGCGCTAGATGATTTAAAACTGTGAGTGTATGTGTGGAGAGGCACTGCAGTTACCTGAGAAAGCAGCAGCAAATTGTTTCAGATGTTTTTTTTTTATCTTTATATTTTCTGTAAGTAGACTTATCAGCTGCTTTCCAGGCTCAGCCTAAACACATCTGTCAGATAGGAGCCCCGCTGTCTTCCTGTGGTAAACCTGCCGAGTCCCAGGCCTCGCTTTGTCCTTTATGATATTGGTCCCTCCGGGGAGCGTTAAGTCAGGAAAATTGCCTGCGACACTCTACCTACAGTGAAGAGTTATGTCTCCTTGTCGGTGTCCTTTCTCTGCAAGGAAACAATCAGCATTGTTTGAATGGATAAATATGTGATTCTCTGTGTCGGGGAAGGATTAGGTTTATGATTATACAGGGTGTTAAGAAAGGCAAGTAAAAGGCGCAGTGACTTTGTCTTTTTGGTGTTTCTTATTATCTTTGCTTCAACCTGCAGGGCATTAAAACTGCATCGTCACATTTTTTGTTAAATTCAGCCTCTTTCTGCAATAAGGGATGCATCGTCCGAATTTTAATGTGGCTTATTGCATCATGGGCAGTGTAGATTGTATTATTACAGGGTGTTTCTTCATCAAGCAGCAGAACATTAAGCATTGCATCAGATAGGAACGATGGTGTCATGTCTTAAAAAGTGCTACACCAAAAACTGATGTTCACTCATTAATTTATGAAGGATGTTTTCGATTGGTTTAAACAAGCACAGACTAACTGTCTTCAGTCTCTGACTTCATGCCCTTTAGTAGATACAGGACTCCATGTCCGTGCTGTCAATACTGCAAAGAAGAGCCTCATTAATTATGGAGGAATCTGACTGGTGAAAGGTGCTCCGAGTATGCATTATACATCACAAAAACAGACACGTTTAGTGTCATTTGGCAGCCTGCCACCTCCCCCTGTGTGCCAATAAATAATTTGTGGTGTACATCTTCTCCAAAGTACTGTGATTAGGCATCGTGGAGATAGCTGAGAGTTAATCACTTTTAAATATTCAGCGCTGAAGGACAGCAGTTTGTAGGTATCAGCACATTTGGGATCCTCTGAGGTGGAGTGAAGAGGGAAGTCCACTATTTGATCTCATTTAGGCTTGGTAATAAGGGGAATGGATGAAAGGAAGCGTTTTATTGCTTAGCAACTTGCACAGTCATTGTGCCACTTAAATGTAATGTTACAGAAGCACAGACTTCAAGCACACATAACAAGTGTGAAATATTACAAAGTAAGACTTCATTTGATCGCTCTTCAGAATATAGGTAATTGTGTGTTTATGTTCAAACATTTTTGTCCAAAGACGTTCACAGTTTACTGGATTTCAGTGTGTTTATTGTACTGGAGTGCAGGGGTAAATGAGGATATGCTCTCTGTGGTTCAGTCTGTTCTCACTTCATTATAATGACCTTTTCCGTATGCAGCGGTAGTATTGTGTGTCCCAGCTGACCATCGCAGCAGCCAGACAGACACTTTCTGTGACCAGCCAGCAGATTTCCAGGCAAAGGTTGTTTGTCTGGTCTTGTATCATTGATGTATCTACTCGCAGCAGTTCCACCTTCAGACCTCACACTGGTCTGGTCGCTTCAGTCCATTTTATTTTTTCAATTGTGAGAAAGACAATTTCAAAGAATAACATCTACCATTTTGTTCTGAGTTAAAATGTTGTTTTTTTGAAAAGTGTCTGTCTAGTTTGATCTGTGGATATTAACTCCACATTGCTTTTTGATACCATTTGATGAAGCTGCTTTCAAAAGCCAGCCTCCTCTCCTTCACAGGCTTATGATGGAAATAGCAAAATATTGGTTTGGTGATAAAAAGCATACCGTTTTGTATCATTGCTGCTCAGCTTGATGTTTTGAAAAGTAATAATTTTGAGTGGATGACTCACCCCTTTCAGCTCCTCATATAATACTTTTCACCCCCCTCCTTTCAAAGGGACAGTTCACCCCAAAATCAAAAATACATATTTTCTCTCTTACCTGTAGTGCTATTAATCTAGTCTAGATAGTTTTGGTGTGAGTTGCCAAGTGTTGGATTTATTGGCCATAGAGATGTCTGCTTTCTCTCTAATATAATAGAACGAGGTTTCACCTAGCTTGTGGTGCTTAAAGTCAAGGTTCCTATGGTCACGAAAAACCTGGAAAAGTTTTCCATTCCAGGCCTGGAAAGTAATCGAATTATTAAAAATCGTTGAAAGTTTTGAAAAAGTCAAGGAATGTTGTTGTGTGTAAGGACTTTGGTGCGGTAATCTTCAGTGGATAACCTTCCACTGGACGTAACATCAAGTCAAATTTATTTTCCATAGCTGGCAAGGTAACGTAGCTCTAATGTTTCTTCATTTTCTTTCCATGTTCCGTCTCTCACTTCATGTATGCCAGCTAGCTGAATAGTTAGTAAATGTTTAAAAAACACCAGACAACTTTCGCTAGAAAAAGAAATATCATGGGTCCTTGAAAAGTCACAGAAAAATTTTGAAATTTTGTCAGTGAAAATGTGTGGGAACCCTGTAAAGCACCAAAAAAAATGCATTTGAAAAACTCCACAGCAATGTGTCTTTCCAGAAATCATGACGTGGTTAACGAGATAATCCACAGACCTTGTTGTGAGCAGTTTCATGTAGGAACTATTTTCTTTCTGCCGTACTACACCTACCAACCATATTACAGTGTAGAAGGAAGCATGCATCTACTCATGAACTTATACAAATATTAATGGCGTCCTCCTCGGCTGAGCTGTAACATTAGCTAGCTCAGTGGTGCTGGGTGAGCTAGCAGTATGCACACTTCCCTCTGCACAGTGATTCGGTTGGTGGGTGTAGTTTGATAGAAAGAAAATAGTTCCTCGATGAAACTGCTCACAACAAGGTCTGTGGATTATCTTGAGTAACTGGGCCATGATTTCTAGAAAGAGACATTGCTATTGAATGTTTTTTTGTTTTGTTGTTGTTTTTTTCTTCGAGCACCACAAGCCAAATGCCATCTAGTTCCATTATATTAAAGAGAGGGCATCTCTACGGCCGATATCTTTAACACACAGTAACTCTCACCAAAACAATCTAGACTGACAAATAACACTACAGATGAGAGGAAAAATGTGGATTTTTGGGGTGAATTGTCCCTTAAATGGTTTATTGAATCTTTTATCGCTCCATATACAACAGGAGTTGTTTGAGTGTTGTCAAAGTAGAGAAATATTTAGGCTGTTATTAGCAGTGGAGCCACCATTAGAGCTCAAATGGCTCCAACCAAAAAGATTTTTCAGCCACAATTTCCAGCAGTGTGAAACAGAGGATTGTTTTAACATGCTGATGCAAGATGTTCCGATAACAGCGTCCTTAAGGGGTCTCGGTGACAGTGTCATGTGACAGACATGGCCTCATTGATCGAGTGGCAGCATGCTTAGAGGGCGATGGGGGCACAATGGCGTTGTGGAGACACAGGTATTGATCAGTCTAAGTAAAGGCCGGGCTGTATTCAGGAAATGTTAAATAGAGGTGTAGGTGTGAAAGCACATAAAAAGCTTATGTGGCAAATGAACAACATCATCGCTGCTGTCAGCTTCAGCATATTCTGATAAGAAAACAAATCTGTAGGTGTTGCAGTCTGATCTATCCAGAGATGTTGTCATCCTTCATCACGTGTGATGGCACTGATTGGAAGTGTTGCTCAAACCCTGTATCGCTCCCTCCGACTCTGCTCAGCTGTCAAATGTTATTCTGGGTCCTCCCTGTAAGAAACAAGAGAAAACGAGCTCGGGGGTTGCCGCTCATATTTCTTTTAAGTCTATGGGTCACACAATTTGCATTTCAGATAGTTTTTAATTGGCTGATTACCATACATGCAAATACAGAATTTTGTTTTGCAATTTTAATCAGGCCAAAGAGGAATTCTCTGCCAAAGGCGCTGGCGCTCTTTTCTCATTCAGCTTTCTCCCTGAAATACCTTGATGTAGCTGAATTTTAGCACCGCAGAGGAGCGGAGGATGATGGGCGAGCAGGAGCTTGTATGCTGTGTTTAAATGGCGTTATTGTGATTGGAAATGAAGTGTGAATGTGTGTGTAAATTGGTCCTTTTTGGGTAATACTGAATAATAACTATGTTTCCCCACGGCACAGCAGTTACAGAATAGTATTTGTATTACTGAAGTTTAGTCTTTACAATCGGACTGTTGTTTCCCCCTTAAACTAGCTCGTTATCTCTCTTCAGTGCTTTTTGTGACTGACATCATGTCACTTTAAACAATACAGTTTGTCAGAGCCACACATAAAGCCAGCAGTCTCAGGACTTGTTATCTTGTCTGGCTTGACAAGGAAAGTTTACTCCTCCCCAGAAGGACGTCTCTCGGCCTCAACAAAAGAGGATAGACGTGGATGGGGTTGCCATAGCAACCTCAGTTGTCCCGGGAAAGCTTAGGTTCCCTGTGGGCTTTGGTGTTGCTGCTGCAACGTGCTGCATCAGTAGATTGGAGCAGGTGTCATTAGGGGGCCTGGAGGCAAGCTGGAGTGCTAATTACACAGCCAGAGTGTGATATTCCAATATCTCTCCGTCGGTCTCATTCCTTCTTACAGAAACATAGCTTCTTGTTTCAAACGTTGCCACAGCCATGTGCACAATAGGCGATCTTGTTTCTCTAACGCAATCCTTAAACCAACCTTTTCAAGTGAAAGCCGTGTTACACAGAGCGAGGACTCGCCTTTGTTTGGCGACTCAGGCCAGGGCAGAGTGGTATCGATTTTTACTTTATCCTGTTTGTCGCTGCAGCATAAATCAGAGGCAGAGGCTCGGATTTATGAAGTGCCAGGTCTACCTGACTCACTGAAACACAAAGGCTTGATTTTGTTCTTATATACACTCTCATCTCTATCCCAAACGTGTTAGTAGGTATGGCTGTATAGACAACATGTGAAAGGATAGTTTTATAACAACTGTTTCCAATGATATTTCTTTCTGATAACCTCTGCTTGCTTTGAAACAAAAAACCAAAGTCAAATCAAATTGATTTTAACTTCTGGACCTGCTCCCCAAAAATCTGCTTCCTAAGATAATTACTTTCTGGATGTGGCCTATAAAATGTGGATTCCATTAAATCCATCTTTTAAAGAGCCATTTAGAAAAGAAAAATGACTCAGAAAATTGTTTGCTGCTGCTTCAAACTAATTTCAAAGCTCGTTAAATCTGTGAAATATCACAGTGTAAAGTGGAGAACAAACTGTTCCCCAAATCTGGCATTCACTGGAGTCTTAAATCAATCATTTGCTTGTGTTTTGTACTTAATTAGATTTTTGTAAGGGTCACCTTTTCTGTTAAAAAGCTACATCACACAGAATTAAATTGATGATATGACCAACTTTTTTTGGACACATCTCCAAATTGTAATATTATGATAAACATTTGGCTGAAGCTCATTATAATTCACAGATTCTCTTGATTTTTTTTAACATTATTTCAGTCCAGAAGTCAATGGAGGTCTGAGCTTACATGTCCCTCTGAAACAGAAAAGTAATGGAAAAATAAAATAATGTTTGTGCTGTCAAAATTAAGTTAAAAGGAAAGAGATAATTGAAGACACTTTACAGCTGAATAATTTGCTCGCAGTGTGCAGTTATGTGACTGAAATAGCAGATCACTCTTTTAAAAATGTCTAAAAGGAGACCCACTGTGCTTGTTGATGTCAACATGTTGAGCTGGACCACACACACACACACACACACACACACACACACACTCACTCACACTCCCCGCTTGTGTGTCGTGCTTCTTAACCCGGCCCTGCTGTTGCTTTCAGTGGGGGGATCTCGTGCCTTTATCCTCTCGGCTGACCTCGCACAGATCGTGACCTCGAATGATGCCGCCGCTCTGACTAATAACTCAGTGTTTCATCACCAGAGTCATCATATGGCTGTTCTGCTGCTTATTCAGAGAGGAGGGACACGAGGGACGCAGCACAGTGCCTTTAACTTCAAACAAATTCCCTTTGGGTTACGTTCACAGCTTTCCTACCCACAGAGGTTTCAGTGTGTTTTTAGCAAATTTCAGGCTACCTTTTCTCAACCACATATTGATTCACAGTCTCTCAGAAAGACTTTGTTGGCTTGTGAAAACGTGGATGTTCCCACTCTGGCTGCTATTCGTGGGAAGAAGCGAGGGCTGCAACTTATTTTTTCACTAATCTATTCTCAGTTACCCAATTTTTTTAGCCACTCAGCCTATAGAATAAATGTTTAAGCACAATAAACACACAGTATTGTGACGGCACATATCTGAATTTGAGACATGGCTTTTTTTTACTATTTGAAAACAAAAACATTTGTTGACTTAAAATCAAAATACTTCTACTTTAACCTCTGTTCTTTTCCTGGAAAGGGGCGTTTCTTCCTCTCAAAGTATTTATGGAGGATAAATTGGATGACATGCACGTTGTTGCTGTTATTTATGTAATCCACCGTCCGGAGCCACTCTGTTCACCCCCACCAGACTGGGTGGGGATCAGTATACAGTGGAGGGAGGGGCCGGAGAACGGCCGGACACAGAGCCGCATCCCGACAAACTAAAAGCTGTCTGCCATCCACTGTTGCAGTCTGATTTTTATCTGTCGCTAGGCAACAGCTTTAAGGGACCTGACGTCTCCATTGTGTTGGCTAGAGCTTGTTTGTGCGTGTGTGTGTCTGTGTGTGTGTGTTTGTGGCAGGGCGAGGTCCGCACATGACTCTCAGGAAAAGTAAAACAGATATAGCCCAGCAGCCCTCCATTTGACTCTGTGGATGTATTTTGAGAGCATTTCTGCTGGTCACTCGGCTCAAGTTGCACAGCGTCTGACATGTCCTTCGTCTGAACTGCCCGTCACACACAGTGAACTCCCTCACACAACCACAATATGATTCAGACTGCCATTTATTGTGATAAATGGGTGCTGTTGCGAGTTCCTGCGCCGAAACATCATCTTCAGCAGCAGTAGTGTTTCTCAGGTCAAGCTTCTGAGTGTGCGGTGTTACATAATTGCCTCTTGTTCGAGCATCATTATCCTCCATGCTGTCTCAAAGCAGATGAGATCTATGTTATTAACTAAAGTCGAACAGCATGTCTGTGCCAATATTTTTTTAACACTCTTGTGTCTAGATCTCCTCTCATGGTGCGGCATCTTCTTCGCCGTAACCTCATTTGGTAGGCCAATGAGCTTTCAAGAGGAGTTCACATTAAAAGGCGCCCTCCCCCAGAAGTCTTGATCTCAGCGAGCTCCCGACGACCTGAATGCAACTCAGAAACATGCTAATTTCTCTACCCCGTAGAGATAGCCAAATGAAACACCAAATTCTGTTTGGAGGGTCTGTGCTGTCTGATGAGAAGGGTCCGCCCTTTGTGCCAAATACATGTGGAAGCTCACAGTCCCTCCCTGGCCTACTTTCATATCTCCACAATAATTAAATCTAACAAGCACTTGAGGGCTGTGGTGAAGAGTTTTTTTTTTATTTTTGTTCAGCAGACATGCATGAGGTGCTGCATGAAACCGTCTGCAGAGGTGTGCAGCTTGGTGTTAATGATATTTATGTGATCGGAGCTTGTCAAATGTTTTTATTTCTCATGCTTACTTTAGGCTACAACACATTAGTTGTCATTTTCCCCTCTCGTCTTTTAGAGATGTGTTTTGTTTTTAATTAAGGGTTTGGGGAGACTAGAGATGTTGCTGCGTGTACTTTGTGGTCTCGCAATCAATTTACTTCCATTACCAAGAAGCAAATGCATTTCACCAGGCTGCCGAGCATGACAGTGCAAGAGAGAATTTAATACTTTCCCACTTCATCTGGCAGCAGCGTTTTTAGCTCTGTCTCTCTCTCTCTCTCTCTCACTGTGTCGTTTCAGAGGGTCTGCAAACTGATTTGTTCAAATTAAAACTTGTCAAAAAAAGAGGCCTACATGAAAGAACAGTTGGATATATGAGGCGCTGAAAGAGCAGTGTGTATTTTATTAAATCTTACTCAGATAGAATTAAAAAATGTATATTCATTTATCAGAGAAAAACTGCCTCAGCAGGTGTGGGCAGGCCCAAATGACTTGATGAATCGCAGTTGGCAACAGACTAATGAGTGATTCCTTGTTAAACAAAAGCTAGCTGACAAAGTCTTATTGTGTGGCTGGCAGGGTCCATTAGTTGACTCAGCCTGTACAAGACTGTAATTATCGCTCGGTCCTCATTAACTTGGTAAAGGGGCACAAAAGGAGGAGAAAGAAATCAGACCTTGTGTGCCGTAGATCGCTTCAGTCTCTTTTCTTTGGGCCCATTGATTCTTCTTCCACAGTCTAGTGAGGTTAATATCATCACTTGGAATCTAGTATTGTTTACTCACAGACAATCTTGTGCCTCGCAGTCTGAGCTGCAGCAGCAGAGGAGATTGAGTGCCATTGAAGCCTCAGATCTAAGTGTTATCATGGCAGAGCAGGATGCTGCTGTCAGCGGGCCACTCTGTGTGTTACAGTATCTCCCGTCAGGGTGCTGTGATGGCAGGCGGTGGCGTTCCACAACAGGTGAACACGGCAATAGATGGAATTACCTTCTTGCACCAAAAGGATTTTCACGCCGGCGTATTCCCTCTCGGCTTTATAGTCATAACTGATAGGATTTACAGGATACTGACAGGATCCAATGACCTGTAGTAAACTTGGCTCACGTCACACTTAAAATCAGAGTGATCCAATCACGAGTGAATAGTTCAGAACATGTTGAAGACTTAGTGGGCTCCAGTGATTCAAACAGCATTCTGACGTAAAAGCTGTGCAGTATGAATGGAAATGGATCTTTGATCCCTCTGAACAGCCGTGTGTGTGTGTGTGTGTGTGTGTGTGTGTGTGTGTGTGTGTGTGTGTGTGTGTGTGTGTGTGTGTGTGCGCGCGCACGCGCGCACGTAGCACGACAAATAACCCAGACATTTTTGGATACAGCTGATTGGCCTGTTTGTAAATAACCTGGTCCAGAAGTGAAGCAATCCCTGCTCTCACACCGTACATGATAGAGATTGTGTTGCAGTTGTCTCACATGCCACGGAGAATAAATGTGAGCAGAAAAGAAATATCTAATGGACATTTCAGTAGCTGATGCCAGACTATTATGGATATATCTGAATGCAGATTCTTTGGTGTGTTTCTGTTAATGTGAGTGTTTGGTTTACTTGGTATTCGTAGACTGAAACAGTCATCGCAGGTCACACCTAGTATCAATGCCAGGCAGAGAGATAAGGCATTTTCAGTTAGTCATAAAAGTCAATATCATTTTTCTTATTAAAGTCACCTTTGCATTTGATTTATAAATCATGTCGTGATTTGTCCTCTTTGACACATTAAAATTAAAAGTCTTCAGTCAGTAAGAACTCACACATTTGGTATGTCTGGATGTTTGGTTTATATTGTAAATCAGATTTTGCCTCTATAATAAATCAACAGTGACACTTCATAATAATAACTTTATTTATATATCACCTTACAAAAGGGTTTACAAAGTGCATTGACAGGAAACGCAAAAGCAAGAAACTCAGTAAACAATATAATAACCATAAGTCAAACAAAATGAAGATGACATTAATTACAATTAATACAAACATAGAGACAAAAAAGCCAATAAAATGACAACAATAGAAAACGACATCACATAAAAGCAAGTCTATAAAATGGGGTTGAGAAGTGATTTAAACAAAGTCACTGAGTCTTCTCAGGCACGTCGTTCCAAAGCCGAGAATCCCTGATGGCAAATGCACAGTCACCTTTAGATTTAAGCTTCAACTCATGAGGGCCTAACCTGAGCATCTGAGGCTGTGAGGTGGCTCATATGGGGTCAACCCTCATCCTGACGTGCTTTAAAAGTGATCAGTAGAATTTTAAAATCAATTTCAGATTGAGCAAGGGGTCAGTGGAGAGAAGCCAGGGTGGAGGTGGTCTGATGGTGTCTGTTAAAACCAATATGATCAGAACTAATTCTCCTGTAAAGCCTTCATTCACAACATCTACAGCAGTTACAGGAAATTAAATCCTCCTCAGGCCCAATCCCATTTCTTTTTTTTCTTTTTTTTATTTATTTATTTTTTTATTTTTTTTTTTGAGTGCCACCTTCCTCCTCAGAGTTACAAGGGACATTGGTTGAAATCTTCCCCTTTGAAATAACAAGCAACATATGTCCTAATGCAGGACGTCATGCACAAATCAGCAGTATGGTTATTAACGCAGCAGATTCATTTGTGGATTCCTTTTGTTGATTGTGCAGCCATCTTGCTGATGCCTTCTCATAGCATTCAGTTTGGAGTGTGCCTCTGAAAAACCTCCATTTGGAGGGCCATGCAGCACTTACACTTCGCCCTACCCCTCTATCCCCAAAACGGGATGCGGGCTAAGTGGAAGGGCCAAGGGGTGTATCAGGATTGAGTGTGAAATGATGTTGCATTGTTTTCTGTTTCCTGTTTTTCTGTTTTCTGTGTTTCTGTGTTCTGGGCCTCCCTGACATTCTGCTGTCGGTTCTCAGGTGCAGAGGACGTGGTGATGGCGTTCTCACGGTCAGAGACGGAGGATCGGCGACAGTGACCCTGGGCCCCCCTCATCCGCCCCACTGCATCCCTCCCCGCCCCCATCCCGCCCCGCACGTGATCCACAACAACCCAAACTCCACAAACACGACACTGATGAGCTCAGGAGAGGAGGGGGCGCCCGAGAGGGTCCGAAGAGGAGGGGAAGAGACACCAGGAGGTGGCTGCCTCGCTCCCCCCCCCCTCAGCCTCTTCCATCCCCGACTCCTCCTCATACAAGCTGGCACACCATTACCTGAGATGCACTCAAGTGCTTCACTGTGGGTTGAAGCCTCAGCAACAAGGCAGTCAGTGAAAACACTCACAGATTGTGTGGATAAATATCAAATGTAGTTTCTTTTTTTTTTCTTTTTTTTGTGGGTGGGTTGGTTTTGTTTTGTATTATTTTGTCTGTGTTGAGGCGTTAGGCAGTGTTACGTGTTATATCTGCTGTGGTCACCGGAGGAAGTGACCAGTCAGCAGCTGATTGAAGCAAAGAGAAATATAGTTTTGGTCAAGCAGCGAGTGTGATGATCGATTGTGTTAGGGGAGAGATTTTTTAATTATTTCTGCTTACCCTAACGGGGCTGAAATTGTTTTTGATTTAGCTGTTGTGTTATAAAGGCTTTTGTATTCTGTCACACACGGGGGCCTCACTTATGGATGCTTCGTGTGTATAAAAAAAAAGGCGTGAAAGACGGGTACACCATCTCCCACGCAGGGATGTTTCTGGAGAGCGTCAACACATCTACTGGACATGAAGATGAAGTAGTTGAATAAAATCTAATGTAATAATATCTCTTCCCAGACAATTAATCACACATTATATCAAATTCTGGCCTGTTTATCACCTTCTTGCAGCAGGAAGTCAGTTGTTCGACCCAGATTCAATCAAGTCTAGTGAGCTCTGGTAGCTCTTTTTCTTTACCAATATACAGCTATATGTTTTTTTGTTATCAAGTTTGAGTTTTTTATTTTAAAATCATTTGACTTTCTGATCACACAGCGCTCACTGCTGCTGATTTTCTCTTATCAGTCAAACCGGAAATACACCCACAAAACGGTTACACTCATGTCTCTGTTTGGATTTGCAGTCTGACCTTTTGTTCACGTACAAATACGAGAATGACGCACTGATTGATGTGTGTATTAACACACCAGGCCAGTCGTTAATCATTCACGTTGAATTCTGGGAGTTAACAGGGCAGGATGACGAGGTGAATGGCCTCATCAGCTCAAGGCGTTAAGGTGAAGGTATTTCTGAACACGCGGTTTTTCTCTGCGCACAGTTTTATAAATGAGGCCCCTCTCGTTCTTCTGCTGCTTTATTTTGAACCATAGGCTGTTGAGAGTGCAACACTGCTTTCCTCTCGGGGAAACGCGTAAGACTTAAAGACACTAGCAGACGTAATCACATGAAACACAGGTGTACACATTCTCCCCCCAAACACACACTGGTTTTGGGTTATTGTGTCATGTAAAACCTTTTTTTATTGTACAGATAGTCGGGGAAAATACAATAATGAATTGACTGTGCCAATTGTTTATTTTGTTGTTTTTTTTTTATCTGTAAGATAAAATTAACATAATGATTTAAGAAAAATTGATAAGAGACGAGCTGTAGTTGTAATTTATTGTTTACTGAATTGACTTCCTCGAAAGCATCGTTAAAGATGGAGAACCAGTAGATAGTTTAATGCCATCAGCAGTTTGCTCTTCGTTCACACTAAAAAAAAATCACACAAACTCTAATTCTTAACTACCTGTAGCGAAACACGTGAAGCCAAACATCAGAGCTGTGTGCTATTTCTGACTGTACTGTATCTCTTGCACTATTATCAATGGGATATTTGCAAAAAATACATTTTGATATTTAGCACAGAGATTCTATGTTTGGTTCAATGGATAAAATAAAACTTTGTAACCATGTTTTTATTCTTTCACAGATTTCAAAAATACCTTCTCTGTGGTAATTGACTCAACTGGAATAGCTCAAATGGATATTTGTTAACAACCGACATGTTTTTCTAGTGACATGCTCAATATTTAATGTGTTTTACGTACAGTTTGTTAACTTGTATAACTTAAAGATAATTGTAACGTAATGTTTTGAAGCCAAGCATGTCTGCTTCGTGGTTTATAATGTTCATTCACGTGGAGCCGAGGATCTTTGACGCCTCAGCACATTGACCATTGTTTGTACATTCTTGACGTTTGTGGAAGCTACTCGCTCTTTTAAAATGTTTCAGAAAAAAAAAAAATCATGTTTTATATGGGTAAAGTGTTATCCATGATTTGTTGTTGGCAATAACTTCTGTTTGAATGTCCTCAGCAATCATTGCGATGTAATCAGCCAACAGATCTATCACGCTGTCCGCCTATGACAAAGACGTTTGTCTTTTTATGTTTACTTTTGTTTTAAAACATTCTTTATTTGTCTATGCATTGTTTTTCTCTCTCTCTCTCTAAAAGGCGTCTTACTGTACATTTTACCTATCAGGGTTGTTCTACAGCCTTCGATCAAGTTGTGGATGAATGTCTGTGTGCTTGAGTCTGTGTGTTTAAGTGTGTGTGTGTGTGTGTGTGTGTGAGTGTGTGTGACCATCGTTGAACTTGCTATTGGTTTTGATTTTCAGCATGCTGTTGAGTTTGACTAGGATCGATGTATCTTTTTACTGTGATGACCTGTCGTTGCCTAATTGTCTTTTTTTTTTCTTTTTCTTTTTTTTTTAGGTTTTTTTTGTGTTGCTTTTGTATTTTGTTTTCCTCTCAGTCGACATTGATTAGTTGGTTTTGTTTTGTATGGCTGCTGACCATGTCTTGACTTAATGCTTCCAAATCCTATACCAACTGAACCATTAAAGATATTTTAAACAGTGAGAAGTTTCTTTTCCTTTTTTTTCCATAATTAAAGAAACACTTCACCCACAAAATGACCACTCGTAAATTAATGAGTCATGCTGTGTTAACTTGAATTAGTGAAGAAAACTGTTTTTCTTCCATTCCTCTACAGAAAACAACGCACTTATTGATTGGGGACCACATTCAACAACACTCATTTACAGACTCTCAAACAACTCATGCAGTAAAATCCAAGTCTTATTTATCCAGCTGTATGCTCAGTGCTTCCCAAACACATGCATTTTCACACAAAAAATCTCAGTAAAGGAGTCTGGCTTTGGAGAGAGCATACTTAACTTTAACTTTCAGTTCAGTTTTAAATAGTAATGTTTTAGCAAAAATGCTTGTGTTTGGGAAGTACTGAGCATATGACTGGTTTGTATTATACTGCACAAGTTGTGTTAGAGTTTGCAAAACTATATCAAAACATCCGTTTACAGTAATATGTGGTCCCCTATCAATCAACATGTTGGCCGTTTTCCATGGTTGTATGCAAATCCAACATAGTCTGAGTGAGCGGAAGTTTGCTGCATAGATCACCCACTTAAGTCCCGCCCTACCGCCTCCGGTTGTGTAGCAGTTTTCAACTGTTTTAAACACGTCCTTTACTAACTTTTGCGGTGTTTGATCTTGTGGGGATGTAGCCATTTTTCTGCCATGGTTCGCGTCCTGTAGGCAATATTTTTGTGGGCGTGTTACACCAAAACCTGTTTCCCCTCTGCAATATTTTTGCAAGCGCACCGTTGCTGTGGCACTGCCCAGAATGATTGTGATTGGTTGAAAGAAATACAAGCAGCTGGGGCGTTTTTTTTCTCCAATCTTAAAGTGAGAGTCGGCCCAGCCAGACCCTTCTTTTCTTGAGAAAGGTCTGGTGAGCGAGAATAAATCCAAGGTAACTAAGATCTAATATTGATAATAATGGTTGTTTTTTGGGTGAAGAATTTATTTAACTTTGTGCAAGTTCAGAGCAACCAAGGCCTTATCAAGCAGCAACCTCTGGGGCTGTAAATGAAGCTAACACTAAGTGCCAAAAGCTGCAGTTCCTCTAACGGCCACTTGAGGCTGACTCCAGAGGCCCACAGAGCCACTATGTTAAAATGTCCAGCTTTACAGCAGATATAAACATGTTTATAGCCTGGAACAAAAAGAGTTTGGGTCTTTATAGTTAATTTTTCCCTTCACGACAACTGCACAGGTGGTAAATTTTTATATAACTCACCTGTTTAGATTTTTTTTTTTAAAGCTTAAAGTTAGGCATAATTAAGAACAAGATCTGCCCGTGGTGTCCTCAGGTTTCCGAGTTAGGTCCATCCAATGCTCCTCCACAGCTCCGCCCCCTCATCTTAATATTGTCACTTCTGGCTTGACTGCCAGATGTCCACAAACCAATGGCTGAAGTCATGGTAGCTAATCCACTATTTTATACAATCCAAGGTTCATTACAGAAACTTCCAAAGTCTGAAGTCTTATCTCAGTTTTTGACACTTAAGATTTTTGATATTACAGAAACATGTTTCCTAACTGCATTTAGGAAACATTTCTTTCTTAAAATAGGAATTAATCTAGTACAGAGCCATCCTAATTTAAGATTACCCAAATTAGGAATCCTAAGGATGGCATCGACTCTAATGATGTTCCTAACAACTAATGTCTGTGAAGTTTAAATGGCAGACTAATTGATAAGACTAAAAGTAAGAAAACACTCGAGTCCAAATTGAGCACAATTAAATCTTTAAGGTTTAACACTGTTTGAAAAGTCTGCATACATTATGAGACCCATTTTGAAATCAGTAATCTCATTTAAAATGCTGCTGAAGCCTAATCTACTACGTCTTTACCACCCTGGAATATATGACATCACAATGGTTATCAAAGACTTTTCACATTGCCTATACTTACGTGCACATGTAATATTTATTTCTTGCAGAAGGAGTCTCTCTTGATTGAAATAACATTTTGAGTCATGTCCTGACTCATCTCCATTCAAAACATAACACAAATTACAAGCCTAAGACATCCAACTGGCGCAAGTGTATCTGAGTCTGAGAGCACGCTTCTGTGTGTGCCGCTGGTTTGTCTCGCATCCAAACTCCTCCTGTTTTCATCTGGGTATCTTAATAATGCCTTTAACCAAACAGCATTTCTGGTGCCAGCTTGCGAGGGCAGCGATGTTTAATCAACTAGTCGACTAATCATGCACTGACCCTGTCTTAAATTCTCAATAACTGCCAAACATGTATCTATGTAGTATGAAAATGAAGACAGGAACAATATATATACTGAAATATAATGATTGAAAGGCTACTCAAACCATATATGATGCTTTTAAGAAACTAAACTTTCCAAGAAGGCAGGGTTCCTTCTCCACCAACACAATAAATGCCTCAGACTCTTCATAGCTACAAATGAACGCCTGTCATTTTTTTGTCCATGATAGCATGCCAGCTAGCCAGTTAAGTGACAGTCAATGATATTATGGCTTGTCCATCTCGAGTAGCCCACTGGTACACTGTGACAAATACAGACATGACAGGACGAGTGGCGATTCAAGGATCAAATTTACAGGTGTAGTTAGGATTTCTTACGTTCGGATAAGACAGGAAGTCAGAGATAGGATACAACACAGCCATATGTTTAGGAATTGCTTCTGCATCAGGAAGACAGGATATTTCCTATCTTCGAAACTTATAAGATAGGACAGGCTGTTGGGATATTTCCTATAATGAGGCCCGTGATTCTTAAAGCCCAGAATGGCTACTTGTCTTCAGATAAGGCTTCATACCCTGCATCCAGGAGAGGAAACATTCATCAAAGTCATAATAAGGGTAAAATCGCGGCTTCTTCGTTCCTCTTATCGTCCGTATGTGCAGAATAAAATGATGCTTTTGTTCAGGGTGATAAGTGAAAATGCAGTTTGTGTACAAAGACAGGCCTGCATGGTTGATTAAATCTGAATTCTCAAACCACTGGGAGCCACAGACAGCAAAACAATCTCAACTCAAGGTCCACTTACTCGCTTGTTTGGGGCCTTCAAACATACATGTATTGTATGAGTCACTTAACTGTATTCAGACTTTCCTTTATTCTGCAGCTCAAGGCCCACTTGCTTGTTTGTTCTGAGCTTATAAACATATCAGAGATGAAGTCGCTCAGTTAATTCTGAGAATTTCTGTAGGAACCCAAAACAGTTTTAAGAGTTATAGAAACTTTAAAACTTTTACAGTTTAATGTCAAACTTTAGTTGCTGATGAAGAGTGTTTGATCTGATCGAAAGCTCCAGAACAAGCACAATCAACATTTTCATCTTGTTTTAAAAAGAGGTTTAAATCAATTTTCCATCATGTAATTACCATATTTATTTTCGTTTTCATGCACATTGCATTACATACAAAGACTTTACATCGGTCTTTCAGCTGCACAAAGACTGACAGGAACAATGGTGACATCTTACCTTAATTAAAGGACTCTGGTTTGTTACATCTTCACTATTATATAAAACCACCACTGTTTACCTTGTTAACTTACAGTAACCACCCACAGCCTCATACATCATCTTGTCAGGTGCTCAGGCAGATGTCGAAACTGGGTGCTGTCTGGTCATCAGGTTGGGACGTGGGGCTGCATGTTTCTCCTGTGCTAATGATGAACATCTGCTCACTGTTCCCATGCCTTCTTTCACAGATGCAGAAAAAATCCTGCGATTTAGAGGGAGCAAGCTCTGGGGATAACACACCAGCTGTTGGCACATTTTCATGCACCACTTTGGACTGTAGCTGTCATTTACTGACATTAAAACTTCTGTTTCTCATTGAGACAAGTTGCAGCTGAGAATTCAGACTCCAACCCTTGGCACTGGATCCTGGTATGACAACTATGTTTGTGTCAAAGCTTAATTTATGAACACCATAGCTGTGCGGAACCAAGTTCAAATGGTCCTGATTGACACAAAACAGATTTTTTTTTATAGGACGTGCTGAGCTCGTTAACGTTATAATTATCTTTTTCACACGCTCTAAGACACATGGGTGAACAATGGTCGTCATCAGATTGTTTTCTGCGGGCTGAAGTGCAGCATGTGAGCGCAGCACATCTCCCCTTCCATGCACATAAGCTCCCTCTCTCACTGTACACGTGAGCCTTGACGCTGTGTTTATCTGATGTCAGACAGATCAGACCCAGAGCTCAGCACACAGCACCAGCCAGCTGATAACTGCCACCAGCACTATCACATCACGTTACGCAACAGTGTGTGTGCCTGGACAGCATACTGTAGTTGCTCTGTGCTGAGTGTACACACACTGACTACAGCTGCTGAAGAACAACAGGGTGACACATGATCATTTTTAATTAGTGTTTGGGAAGTTTAACGTGCTTAGTGTGAATGCATCTATTAATATCAAACATTTGCTCCCTGTTGGCCAAAATAAAATGTTGGTATTGTATGTTAATGCAGGTCACAGATACGTTACATTTGTATGTTACATACATATGACAAATTACATGTTTATGAGCTGAGTTTCTCACCTGGGGGTGAAGGGGACAACCTGAACCTAGGCCAGGTGGCTGCAAAGTAGCAGACAGCAGCAGACCACAGAGACCAACAAAAGCAGGTGTTTTTGAAAGAGATATTGGAACATGTCCAGCCGTACATGTAGCAAGAAAAGGGGGTATTTTTTAACTAGATTTTGGGTCATGTTAAACCATGTTTGTTGTGATAAAACCAGATGTTTTTTTTAATTATAGTTTGGGTCATGTCCAGCCATGTTAGTAGAAATGAGAGTGGGGTTTTTAACAAGCGTTCGGGTCACGTGCAGCCATGATTATAACAGCAAAAGGGAGTGGTTTTTAATGAGAGTTCGGGATGTGTCCAGCCATGTTAGTAGCAACGAGAGTGGGGTTTTTAATGAGAGTTCGGGTCATGTCCAGCCATGTTTATAACAGCAAAAGGACGTTTTCTTTAAGGAGAGTCTGTGATACTTAAAGACATTTTGGGTCATGTCCAGCCATGTTTGTTGCAACAAAAGCAGGTGTTTTTTTTACATGAGTTCAGAGCATGTCCAGCCATCTTTGTAGCAACAAAAGTGGGCTTTTTTTTTTTTTTTTTTTTTTTTTAACAAAACCCGGCTCATGTCCAGCCATGTTTGTAGTGGAAAAAATGGGGTGTTTCTTAACGAGAGCTCAGCTCATGTCCAGCCATGTTTGTTTCATGTTATTCATTCACGTTTAATCTGTTTCCTGTTTTATTTCTGTTCTGTTCTGGATGTTTTCCATCAGCTTTATTAAAGCTCGCTCTTTATTTCAACTTCCACTTGCCTGTTACTGGGTCCTTCCTGAACTTAGCTATGACGGTTTCACATCCAGTCATGTTTGTAGAAACAAAAGTAGGGTTTTTTTTAACAAGAGTTTGGGACATTTCCAGCCATGTTCATAGTGACAGAAGCAGGTATTAGGAGATATGTCCAGCTGTGTTTGTGTCAACCAAACCAAGTATTTTAAGTCAAACAATTAGGTCTTCCTAACTCTAACCAAGTGGTTTTTATGTCTTAACCTACCAACATGTTAACTACAGCGTTATCACAATATCAAATTGAAACATAAAGCAATGTTAAGCTTTAACATATCTGCTTACATATGAAACATACAAATGTAACATATCTGTGGTTTGTAGAAATGTACATGATGATCACACGTTTTCATTGCAGATAACTGTCATGTCTATAATAACTTCCCAAGCCACTCCTGCAGCATTGCCTACTTCTCCTCTATATGCCCAGTATTTATCAAAAAGTTGTACATTTGGCAAAATATAGATAAATATATTATTTTTGACAGTGCTTTGGAGCTTTAAGGAGGTTGGCAGCACATAAGGAGTGTATTGATATTATTAGTGGTGGTTTGAGGATATTGTGATACCATTTCAGCTTTAAAATTCTGATCCAATTTTTGAAATGGGAGGAAAATTACTTATTAATTCATTGCTTTCAGCCACTTTAAATTTACAATTATGTGCGATGAATTCTTAATACGGGCAATTTACAGTCTCAAATGCGCCCGACTTGAATGCTGATTAAATGAAACCCTAACAAACAGAAGATAATACGAGTGAAGAACCGGGCTGAGTGAAGTGACATTTGTGCCCAAAAAGTTAATGCAAAGCTGCTGTTAGGCCATCCAAAACAATTAACACATACAATCTGCCAGGAATAATAAGAGCAGCTCATTGCACCACAGTTAGAAAACAAACAAATTACTCCATGATCTCTGATGTCTCAGTGAGGGACAGTCAATCCCTCCACAGATGGGTCTTAAAGGTATTGCCACTATTGGCTGCCAGGATTTAATTAGTTTTTATTTCTTTGTTATGCCAAAACATCAAAATAAAGCTGACATCTTCCAGTAACAGATAAAAAACACACAAGTTACCGCATTGTTTGTACTTTTATACACTCTGAAATATCAAATTTGTCTGGAGAATGTCAAAGTATACAAGAAATATCAACAGAAAAGAAAATTAAACTTAGTTTACTCTGCTTTTTACTCATCTCCCAGGCTTTTTTTTTAAATGTGCTAGCCAACTAAGTCTATGTTCATCATCCATATTAACAGAATTCTGTTGTGTTTCTCCACTCATTTAATATATTTATTTTTACTTCTGTTTATAAGAGCGTACACAGGAACCAGGTAGTTTGTGTGCTTAACATGCAGCACTTGTTTAAACATGAATGGAAGTCAAAACCTTATCAGACAATTTGAGAGAACAACAACAACAAAAAAATCCACTTTGCCAATTTAGAAGATAACAGCTCTATAAAAGGATTAAATAAATACAGTTTTAATAATATTTTATTATGCATGCAATGAAAAATGCATTGAGAAAAATCTGAAAAATGGGACTGTCTTTCTGAGCTCATGAAAAGCTGATGTCTGAAGATGCCAGACACGAACCTCCATGTTTACAGACACATGAACTAAATGATTGAAACATGACTGAAATAAAACATTTTGAGACTTCTCTACTATCTTCTCACATTACTGTGGAATAATTTGTGCTTTGACTCGTGACCTCAGTATTTCTCAACTCTTGACAGAGTTTAAAATCAGCCTTATTGGAAGGGAGACCTTTATTGCAAAAAGAAAGTTTGAAGCCACATGACTCTCCTGACCCAGCGCTAAAAAAACCCTCCACCCATAAATTTGAGAGGAAGGATATGACTTTACAGCCCAAATGAATGTGATCAGCTCCACCTTTCATCTTCAAAGCAAGAAAGAGGGGGAAAAAAAAGAGTGTGTGGCAGCTCCAGGAGCGAGGGAGGTGACTCTTCCTCCCACCTTATGACTCAACTTTAATAAGCAAAAAGCCAGGAGGGATCCAGAGAAGAGGAGGGAGAGGCATGATGCAGACAGAAAGGGCACCTGCTATGGAGTAATGCAGCACTGCACAATCACTCGCAAAGCTCTGCAGATAAACTCTGGTCCACCCTAAACCTCATGACTAATAGATGAGATTTGCTCTCAGTTCCTTCAACTTTCAGCATCTCAAGCTGTCTTCATGGAGGGAAAACATCTCCCTCAGACGCTCAGCCTTATCTGTTTGTTTGTCTCCCTGTCTGATCTGTAATCCTACTGACACAACCATGATCAGGCTGTTGCTTGTGCACAGTGTGAAAGCTATATACGGGACTTTATATATTTATAAAGAAAATACAGGAGTCTGTTGGCAGGTGAGTGATATCTGTATAGGTAGTTTCACTCAGGCTCATGGAAGCATAGCTTATGAGAAATGTACCACACACTAGACAGAGCTTGACAGCTGGCCTCAGTTACACTGTGATGATGTGTCTTTTATGTGAAAAGTCCCGCCTTGCGAACGCACACTGGCCAATCATAGCGTAGCATAGGCTAGCTAAGACGAACAACACAGCTGTATTCTATTGACTCGCATGCAATCGTTTCAGATTTCCTATATTTTCAGGCTGGTTTTGCTGATTTGGAACACATTAAACATTGTGTCTGAGACATGTCGTGTATTAATGATACTCGTTACCTAGAGAGGTTTGAAGGAGATTTATCTTTCTACCCAATTCCAAAACCAAAATCAAACTGAAAAGTGTAAAGTTAGCTAGCTAGCTACTAAAGGTACGGCCTCCTGAAGGTATACACATGTTGCTTTTGCTTTTTAATAATTATACCACTGATTTAAACCCATCCTGCTGTACAGGAACCAGTGTGTCATCACAGTGTGAGCAGATTAGCGTTGTTTGGCTTCCTCCAGATATTCCTGCCTGCCCGGTGGCAGAGGTCTGGGTGCTGGCAGCAGCAAGGCGGGAGTCCAAACAACCTTAATCTGCACATACTGTGATGACACACAGCTTGTTGAATATCAGCAAAGTTTCCATTTACATTAATTGTTTTGTGTCTCGATGGCCAAGTGATGTGGTGGTTCACTTTTACACAGCCTATAGTTCGGCTTTAGCTTCTAACTATCTTTGTCTTTTTAACCTGTTGTTACTGCTGCTTGTCATTAGTGATGATTAAGATGGATAAGATGGGAAAATCTTGCGTAGTGTATCTTTAAAGGTGCAGTGTGTAGGATTTAGAAGGCATCTAGGCAACATTGGTATGTAATATTCATAACTATGTTTTCATTGGTTTATAATCACCTGGAAACAAGAATCTTTTTGTTTTGTCACATTAGAATGAGTTGTTTATATTCATAAAGCGCAGGTCCTTCCTTCCACCGAGGTCACCACGTTCTTCGAGAGTAGCCCAGAATGGACAAACCAAACACTGGGTTTAGATGGAGCCGTTGTATTTTAATGTTTTTGCGTCGGCCACCATAGTTCTACACGCTACTCCTTTAAAGGCTGGATAATAATCTTCCAAGCTGCCAGACTGTATCATGTATATTATGAATCAACTTGGCCTTTTGTTTTCATTCATTCATTTTCTAACCGCTTCATCCTCTTGAGGGTCGTGGGGGGGCTGGAGCCTATCCCAGCTGACATTGGGCGAGAGGCAGGGTACACCCTGGACACCAGACTAGACTCGCCAGACTATCGCAGGGCTGACACATACAGACAGACAACCATTCACACTCACATTCACACCTACGGACAATTTAGAGTTACCAATTAACCTGCATGTCTTTGGACTGTGGGAGGAAGCCGGAGTACCCGGAGAGAACCCACGCTGACACAGGGAGAATATGCAAACTCCGCACAGAAGGGCTCCCACACCCGGGATTGAACCGGCAACCCTCTTGCTGTGAGGCAAGAGTGCTAACCACCACACCACCACACCACCACACCACCGTGCCGCCCGTCCTTTGTATTCTTAAGTTTCAATATTCTTCTGGATAACCTTTTCCTCAAAACTCAACCTGACATTTTTGGTGTCTTTGGAAACTTTGGGATCTCCACTAGAATTCAAACTAAAGTTGTGTCTGTGTGAACAATGTTTGGCTGCACAGCTTGAGCTTGTAATGGTCGACTGTGGCATTTCAGCAGAGTTTAAGAGGTTGTTACTTCCACTGACTTTCCCTCTGGCCTCTTTTTGAAAGATAGCTGTCTGTCTCTCACACTGTGTCTGCCTCACACCTCTCTGTGTGCCTGATACCCACCCATACCTGACCTGCATACAAACATTAGTGCAGCAGTATATCAGCCCCACAGGACTAATGTTTGTAGCCTTTAGCCACAAACACTCTTGTCAGTGCTGATGAGTTGGTAACTAAAGGAGCCCTGTTCTCTTCCTTTTAATTTTGCTGCACATTTCCTCTTGTTTATTGGCTGCTCAGGGAGCTCATTGTCTTTTTGTTTGGTTCAGTAGATCAAGAGAGTTTTTATTTGCTATTCAGTGTAGGTTTTTGTTTGTTATTTTGGAGTTGGAGACCCCGATGCCTTATTTGCTTCCCTTATCTGCAGTTTTAGTTGGGTTTATCCGGTAATCATTAAATAAATGACAGTCATTGTTTCACTTTAAGTCTTTCAGCAGCCTTTTTTTGTCATTTTGGTCCTATGTTTGCAAAAGTTTCAGGCAAACTGGTTATATTGCTTCCTGTGGTCCCCTAGACTTTGTCTACATGTGGTATTTTTATATGCCACCCAAGTTTTGTTGCATTGACACAAAACCCTCTTAGTTATGAGAAGCACCTTTTCAATGCTGCACCAGATTCCTGCTGCACCTGGTTTCTTCAAATCTGGGCCATGTGTTGCTTTAGCTGCTGTGGGGTCGTGGGCTGTCGACCACCTGTGTTACATCTCACTTTGTGATTAAAAAAACCATGTCAAACCCATCAACCGCTGGCCATAAGAGACCATTGCATCAAAGATTTTTGCAGCTTCCACTCTGTCTCCCTCCTGAGTGTTATGGCACGCTGCTCCCCTGAAGGCGTACTGACTCCAGCCATCTGCTTGAGCTCTTTCTAGCTGTGATATTGCTTTGACAGAAGCTTATTTCCTCCATATACTCTCAGGATCAACATACCTGTCCACCTCCAGGATTCCCACTCCATTGCTTTCTCTGAGTGAGATTTATTTCCTGTACATGATACAGTGTGTAGGCAAAGTGTATGGAGATGTCATCTCTGGTTTTTGCATATGACAAATGCAAAGAGACTGCATTATGGGGAGAATTCAAAAGTTTCTTGGTGGTGGAGACAACAGATATCATTCATGTGTCCAACTTTTGAATCCTGTTACCTTGGTAAGTCAAAAAATGACAGTGAGATATGAAAAGTCTAAAGCCATGGGCGGATTATGAGACAATGGGCCCCTGGGCACAGATATGCAAAAGGCCCCACCACCTCTCCTAAACAGAAGCAAGACATCCAGACTTTGTGGTGGTTTTGCTTTGTTTTACTTTGTTTTGCATCTTTTTGTGGGTTTTTGTGTTTCTCTTTATGGTAATTTTGTGTGCACTCATGGTTGTTTTGTGTCTCTTTGTAGTCATTATGTGTCTTTTTGAGGTATATTTATGTATTTTTTTGGTCATTTTGTGTCTCTTTGTAGTTCCATTGCATCTTTTTGTGGTCATTTGGTGTCTCTTTGACATCATTTGTGTCTCCTTTGGGGTATATTTGTGTCTTTTTTTGGTCGTTTGTTTTGTGTCAGTTTGATGTCATTTTGTGTCTTCTTCCAGTCATTTTGTGTCTATAGTTTCATTGTATCTTACTGTGATCTTTTGGTGTGTCTGAGGTCTCCTTTGAGGTATATTTATGTCTTTTTTTGGTTGTTTTGTGTCTCTTTATAGTTTCATGCATCTCTTTGCAGTTGTATGTCTCTTTGTGATCATTTGGCGTCTCCTTGAGGTCATTTTGTGTCTCCTTTGAGGTATATTTGTGTCTTTTTTGGTTGTTTTGTGTCTCTTTGTAGCTCCATTGCATCTTTTTGTGGTCGTTTGCTGTCTCCTTGACATCATTTTGAGTTTTGATTGTTTTTTCTCTCTATAGCTCCATGCATCCCTTTGTAGTCATTTTGTGTCTATAGTTCCATTGCATCTCATTGTGATCTTTTGATGTCTCTGAGGTCATGTTGTGTCTCCTTTGAGGTATTATTGTGTCTTTTTTGGTTGTTTAGTGTCTCCTTGAGGTTATTTTGTGTCTCCTTTTAGGCAAGTTTATGTATTTATTGGTTGTTTTGTGTCTTTTTATAGTTCTATGCATCTCTTTGTGGTCACTTTGTGTCTTTTGATGTCATGTTATGTCTCCTTTGAGGTATACTTGTGTCTTTTTAGTAATTTTGTCTCTTTGTAGTCGTTTTGTGTATCCTTGTAGTTCATTACATCTCTTTGTGGTTGTTTCATGTCTCTGTGAGGTCATGTTATGTCTCCTTGAGGTCATTTTGTGTCCGTTTCAGGTATATTTGTGTCTTTTTTGGTCTTTTTGTGTCTCTTTATTGTTCCATTGCATCTCTTTATGGTTGTTTGGTGTCTCTTTGAGCTCATTTTGTGTCTCCTTTGAGGTATACTTTTGTCTTTTTTGGTCATTTTGTCTGTTTGTAGTCGTTTTGTATGTCCTTGTTGTTCATTTGCATCTCTTTGTGGTTGTTTCTTGTCTCTGTGAGGTCATTTTATGTCTCCTTGAGGTCATTTTGTGTCCATTTGAGGAAGCTGTGTCTTTTTTGGTCTTTTTGTGTCCTTTTTTTCCCCTTTGAGGTCTTTTTAAGTCTCTTCCTGGTCGGTATGTGTTAATTTGAGTGACATTTTGCAGGTGTACGCTAGGGGGGGCCCTTTTAGCCCCTGGGCCCTGGCCCGGTAGGCACGCTCAGGAATCCATCCATGTCTAAAGCATATTCATGCAGACAACTTATGTAAAATTTGTAATATGTCTTAAAAACCTCTGATGGCATAATTTGGCAGGTGCTTAAAAGGCAAATACAGGTTTTTGGGATGTCAGAAATTTATTCTGTGTGCAGATATAAGCACACCAAATGTTATAAATGTAATTACTATTCATGAATGTACGCACAAGTTACTGCTCCATCCTCAAAATAACAAGACAGGCCTGTAACTGGCTGTCATAACAAACAGATTCTGGCTGTGCCATCAGGCCTGAAGTATGCATCATGTTGACTGAAATAAGTATGAGTGACTGCTGTTGCTGCAGGAACAGAATATACTTAGACAGTGTTTAGAGAAGATCCAACTACAACAATAACACAAGTGCCGCAGCCAACTGCAGTGGAGTCTGAAACATGAAAGCTCGATAAATTCAGTGTCTTTGTCAGATGTGTCATTTTGGTAAAGTTTTGTCTTTTCCAGCGCTGAAAGCTTTGCCTTTTTTCCAGGTTTATTTTCCTCTAGAGTGAGTGAGTGGAGATTAAAGCCACCTGATAAAATTCTCCAAATTTACTTTCTCATTTTGATTCACCCAATGCGGGAGGAATCTCAAAGAGCTGAGGCTTAAAGTTATAAAATTCCTCCCTGAGGAGGTTGGGGAGAGAAAAGAAAGATGCACAGCCAGCAGCACCCCTGACATTGATTAATGGAACAGACTCCGAGCTCTAAAGTTCAAAGCTGTATTTATTACACTGTTTTCTCTTCAACAGATGATGGAGTCTGTAAACTGAAAACATAAAGTCTTTGATACATTTTAAGAGGCAGATAAATCTTAGTATATTTGTATGTCTAGATTTCTTCAGCTCACACTCAAACATGTTTGGGTGATCAGTCGATTTCAGAGCCTTACAAGTGATGAATGCAGGATAAAGCATATTGTGACTTGCTGGAGGCTGAGCTATTTGTGGACTTTGACCCCAGATAAATAATTGGAGCGGTGGAGCTGGTGCAGCATCCCGCTGAATGCTGGGAATGCGTAGAATGACTCAGCGCTCTCGGCAGGAGTTGGCAGAGTGGACATCCATCACGCCACTACTACAGTCTGGTGGTAGCCTATAGGAACTTAATGCCTGCTCTGACATTGTAACTGTTGGCTCACTGTGCAGGCAGAGCAGACAGTGCTGACTGCTGAGGAAATATAACCCTGTTCAGCCCGGGGGTCAAAGCAATCTGAAGGGAGTTTTAGAGGATGGAGTAATTAGTGGAATTAGCCAGAATCTAAAACAATGACTCTGTCTGAAATTACAGTGACTGTCTCAGTGGATTTTGATTCAGCCTCATGACCAGGGCCGCAATATGATGCTGGTGTCTGCACCACCAATAAACCTGTTAAAGGAAAAAGCCACCCTAAGCTGCCTCAACACACTGAGATGTGTTTGTGTGCGTCAGATTTTTTGTGTCTCATAAGACCACAAATACGCCTTTGTTTCCAGATGTTGAGTAATTAACCTCAGAAAAATCCATAAAGAAAGAGAAAGAGAAACCAATCTCTCCACTGACATCAATTTTAACTGCAAAGCATGGGCGTACATGCATTTTGCTGTTGCTATTACCATCACTGCTCTCTCTCTATCCTACACATGTTGAGACATGTATATCATGACAACTGATTCAAATCTCTGGCAAGCATCAACAACATTTACACATGTTAGCATCACAACGATTGTATTTATGCATGGATACATTTAACTGCATTTCATTTTTACAAGTGTTATAGAACCTCCTGAAGGTGTGTCACATAATACCACCACTTTAAAGGAATACTTCGCCCCCCAAAATGACCGTTTGTATATCAGTTACCTTCCTGGTTTTAATGTTAAATTCGTGATGAAAATTCTGTTTTCCTCTTGTGCCTCCTGTGAACAAAGAATTCAAAAAACTGAGAAAATTCTTGAATTGAAGTCATAGGGGTCCACGTTTAACAACATCAAAACTCTATCAAAACTTCAGTTTTCAAAGTCGTAAATAACTCATGCAGTATAACCCATGTCTCATTTATCCAGTTGTATGCTTGTATGGTTCCCAAACAGACAGTCCTTTCTGACCGGGATGTGAAATTAAAGTGAAACTTATCGCTGCTTTCTTCAAACCCAGACTCCATTGACATTTTACCTTGCTTAATATGGGAGCTGCTGTTCTACTGCTGCCTTAATCAGGTAGTTTGATTTTGGTATTGTGTGACCTTGATGTCTGAAAGCGTTGGTTCAGATTCACCAAAGTCATACAATAACACAAACAAACTATTGATCAAGGCAGTGTTAGAGCTGCAGCTCCCCTATTCAGCAAGGTAAAATTACTTTTTTTGTCAATGCTGTCTGGCTTTGTAGGGAGCATAGATAAGTTTCACTTTCCATTCAGTTCCCTGCCGGAAAGGGCTGACTGTTTGGGATGTACTGAGCATACAACTGGATAAATGAGAGTTGAGTTGTGTGAGTGTGTAAACAGATGTGTTGAAATAGTTTTGCTGTTTTATAAATGCAGTTGCTTAAGACTTCACTCCCAGAAAGAATATGAGAAAAACAAATTTAACTTCATGAATTCAGTTTAACGGGATAAATAATTAATATACAAATTATAATTTTCGGGGTGCAAAGTATTCCTTTAAACACTACATTGTGACATCTGCCTCTACTCTGGACATAAAGTTTACAGTTACAGTTTTTAGTCTTGAGCTCTTTTGCTGATATCCTTATCCATTTCTATTTGCCCTCCTTCACAGTCACCAGAGATCGGGGTCACCTACAAAGCAACACCCTACACCCTTTCTTGTCTAAAGACCTCTAAGCATGGTGGCTGACACAGCGACACAAAGCCTCTGGAGCTGCTCATCGTGACGCCCTGTATAACCTCCACGTAAGAATTTGCAAATGCGTATGTCAATACTAATCCCCGAAAGCTTTATTGGCATGAATGAAGGAGACCCAACACTGCCAGAGCATTTCAGTACATCAATAGTCAGATGCTGATGCACAATAATGAACCGACTGGATCTTATGCAACAGTGTAATTGATGACTGACACGGCAGCAGCTCGAACCAGCAGCACCTGTTATCAGATGATAATGCAGATATGCGTGACTGATGAATAGTTCACCAGCTGATTATCTACAGGATCAGCACATGCATAAACAACCACACACAAACACAATAACAAGTGTTCCTTTATTGACCGACTGTATAAACTATATTATATTCTGTTTTCATTTCACATTCACCTCACACACACACACCCTTCAATCATGCTCTCACGACACAGAGGAGGTGGTTCAGAGGTGTCACTCTACGTGCCTTCATCTGTCTGCAGGTGCCGTCGCCATGGCAACAATGGATGAAATTCTCGCAGTGAATCATGAGTTCACTGCAGGTTCACTCCCCGCCCTGAGATCAGGTCCTGACCTCCTCAGAGGGCCCCCTTGAGAATATTGTGTCAGAGAAGCCAGTAAAATGAGATTCTGCCCTGCACATGTAACAATTTTTTTTTAACCAACCTTAACATTTACTGGCTCCCAGCACTCTCTGTGACATCCGTATCCTCGGGCCCTACTCTTAAAATTAGAGAGCAGCTGTCCCTGGATTATCTTATCCTGAGACAGATTCCTAGAATACCCTGGACAGAATTATCCTGAGGGCGATACAGAGAGGAGGAATGGAGCTGGAAACCATTTTGGGGGGGTGGGTGTACGTAAATGCCTATTTTGAACTGTGTCAGTATCCTGGCAGCAGCCTGGCAGGCATGTACGGTTGTTGGTTGTGTTCCTATGAAACTGCCAAAGTGAGGGCATTGTACTCAACCTCCTCTCTCAGCGTACTTTTAGGGTTCAGGTTAGAATGCGGGTAAGACGTATTAGAGGTCGGGGAATAGTTGTTGTCAATAATGGTCTGTTTGGTTATGTATTTCCTTTTGTCTGTTAACACATGTGCATGTTGTCACTAAATAGTGTTTTTAATCCCAGTTTCAAGCTCCTCCGGGGGGTTGAAAAGCAATTATAGATTTGGGGTTTATGCAAACATTCTCCAAAACCAATTTTAAGAATTTAAAAAACTTAAACCAGCATGCCAAAATCTAGTTTATTTTTCTCAGTCCCTGAAGAGGTTTTTCAGAGAGTGGTATGTGCATATCTGTGTGCACATTTGTCTGTGTGTTTGTGCACTTTTCTCTGGGAGTGCAGCTGTATTTTTCTGTGTGTATGTGTGCTCCAAGGTTCCCTAACAGAGTCCCATTGAGAGCTGTGACAGCCTATTTACAGTAGCATCCCACAGGGCCGGCTGTGGCTCTATGGAAAATATATACCCTAACCACTCGTGGGTGTAAACACGTTGGGGGCTTTTCACATACTGACACCCCAGAGCAGGATTCACATCTCATCAAGAGGGCTGTTGCATTATCTCCAAAGTGAAATATGCAGTCTTGACCAAATAATATTATTCATTCACACCTATAACTGCGGGGGTGTGCTCTTTAGGGGAGACGTGCTTTGAGTCACCCATTCATCTCAATCTGAGCTCCAACTGTACAAATATGGAAGCACGAGGAGCATGCAGTGTTTAATGAGACTGTGCGAGGCTGTCGTTAGTGCAGGGAGAGGTGCTGGATTATTGATGCCTCTGAGCGCCTCTGCTGGGCTCATTTCTGGTTGTCTCCTCAGGGAAGAGGTGTGCTCACTCACCTCCAGCCTGGGTGACAGCCGGGTATGAATTACCTTCACCATTCCCACCTGCTGACACTGCAGCTAGCGGCCAGCAGCTACGCATTTTAATATGTCAGGGAGAAAACAGAGGAGGGTGAAGCGAGTGAAGAGACAAGTCGAGAAGAAGTGTGTGTTTGTGTGTGCGTGTGTGTGTGCGTGCTCCTGTTGTGAGCAATTTTGTGTTAGAGGAAAAAAAGCCAGAAAGATAAAAGACGGGTAGTGGCAGCGAGTAAAGGGGAAGAAGGAGAGAGATGAGAGGAGAGATGAGGCCCAGCGAGTTGAAAATCAATAATTAAAAGGTCATGTGGAAAGAGAGAGAGAGAGAGAGAGACACACACACACACACACACACACACACACACACACACACACACAGACACACACCAACACACAGACGGAGAGAGAAGGCCCTTTAACTAAATAATACCTTAATCCTGCATTAGCATGCTGCAGCAAAAATCTGCTGCTCCCTCATCACGTGAGGTCACAGGGGATGGCGGCACGGATGCACCATGAGATTTATTCATGCACAAGTTCTATCCTGCTATATGAATACACACATACTGTATATATACTGAACTAGGTCTGAGCTGACATGTGCCAGTGATGTACTGTAACTGCTGAATAATACATATTGTAGTGTGCCTCTACCAGTTCACACACGCATTATATTAAGCCTGCGCTGCATACTTATGGGAGACTTCAACCTTATTTATAGGTGTCTCTAAAACAGGGCTTTTATGATTCAACGTGTTTAATCCACGTACACATGTTGGATCTTGTCATTTGTTCCAGTGTATTTATAGAACTTATTTTCACTGATTAAAGGATAAGGCTGGTGATATTTCAGAATTTTGTGATTGCAAACTAACCCTGAGAATTTCTTACTTTGAGAATGCACATACAGGGAGGTGCTGATCAGTATGATCTTTACTGAAAATCCATCATTATATACTGGCGACATGGAGGATCAATGAACTGTTAAAGGAAACCGGGAACAGCCTGATGCATCATCCTGATGAAGGTTATTACATTCTCTTAATTTTCTGATAGGAGAAAAAACTAAGAGAAGTAAACCCCAGATGCACCAAGTTTTCCTAGCCATCCAAATCTGTTCTTACCCAGGTGTACTGAATGATGAATCCCATGTGACTGTAAGTAACCTATTAGCATAAGTAGCGCTCCCTAAACACTATATAAGGACAGAAGACTCTGGCACATGCCCAACTGAGAGATGCCACCAAAGCCCCGTTTCCACCAAACACTTTCAGTATGGTACCTTTGGAACCAAAAGTAACCTGTCAAATATGATACATAGACCATGGCGTTTCCACCGCAAACAGCACTCTTAAATGTGGGCAGGGTTGTTGTCACTCACTGCTCCGTCCAGCACTTGCTGCATTTCCTCATTTCCGGTGACACAGGAAAGTCTGATCTTGTTTATCATCCACAGAACGAGGCTGCACGGTGAGAGTGAGAGTCTCTCTCCATGGATAGCAGGTTTGTTGGTATAGTCCTTCTAAGAGTGTGGATTGGGGTAAATTCGGCTAACATAACCCAGTTGAAATTGATATACATAAACAAGTGAAGATCCGCTGATTACTAAAAGTGTGTGTCATACAAAAACAAAAGAAAGATAGAGTTTGATACAAAAGATATCACAATGAAATTTAAGGTGCGCTGATGTTACTCACACATTGAGTAACATTACAAGGTAGCGTTCCCCCTTAAAAGTTGCCGGCAGTCTGCCCAGTGAATTGAGTTATTTTTTACTCGGAATACAGCTGCTGGAGAGGCAGCAAAACATCCTTATATTTCATAGTTACAGTCTACTAATCAAACTCTCCACGGTATGAACAGTGGTTACAAAACCAGCCACAACTCAGCCCTGAGCAGAGTGACAGTCAGCTATTGACCAATCAACGGACTGCAGTGTTCACAGCTCCACCTTTGAGTACCAGATATGTGTGCAAGGTACCCCAACAGAGGGGGGACCAAGAAATGGGAATGGTGTGAAACGGTTCCATCGGTACCAACCACAAAAGAAAAAGTGTACCGAACTGAACTGTACTGTACTGCTTGGTGGAAACGGGGGTCAAAAACAGCTGTAAGAAGATGAAGTAAAGCAGTAAAATCAAAATACAATCAGGGAAATGTTAAGTATCAAAAGTAAAAGTACTCAGTGCAGTAAAGTTTAAATAAATTTCACAAATAAAAATCAACAAATTAAAAGGAAGTTAAAAGTTAAAAGTTGGATGAAATAAAATTCATGCATGTTTTTAATGTTTCTCAAATTTAAAACTTATGTTTCCTTGCATAGGGCAACAATTTGTGGAGAGTGAAAACAAGATGATGTTTTTCTTACCTTGGTAATAGTGCTCTTGATCACTCCTAACATTTTCATTTACCTGAGAGAAGAGCACAAATAAGAAAACACTGGGGAAACCCAGAAATCAATGGATAATAATAAGATAAGAACAAATCGCAGATACAAACAAAAATAACAGAAAATTTGTCTGTGTAAAGTTTCTCGCATGAGGCCCATTACCTTGTTAATGAAGCATGTGCTGGAGAGGAGTTGTGTTTTGATTCCAACAAATCAATAACTTTTATTTGTTGAGGTTGTTTCTGAGACATGACCACTTTAGGTTGAGTAATAACAACAGGGTGGTGTAGTTTTTAGCAAACAAAACTCAACCAGGAGTAAATAGTTTATTTGCTTGGGACTATTTTCAGCATTCGAGCAGCAGTGGGAAATTGTATACTTGTTAGAAGAATCAATTCATTGTTAGTTTTGTTCGATTTGTTGACAATGGGAAATACATATAACACCAGACTCACTCCTTGAGGCCACTTATAGCAATTTTCCAACAACAGTAAAACATTTTTTTAAACTTAGCATTTAAGTTCTTTCTTGACCTTGAGAGCAGACATGGTCATCATCATCAGAAATGTCATATTTAACTTAAGGCCAACAGAAATTGGAAGTCCTAAAAGTGTTAGTGGATTAAATAGTAAAAGCTACTAAGCTTGGAAAACCCTTGCCTATGCTACAGTTTAAAGTGCAAACAGACAACTTTTCAACAAAACACTTCAGTATCAACAAAGCATTTCAGATATGGTGAGAAAATGTTGTTGATAGTTTAGCCTTCTGCTAACCAGAGCCTTAAGGCTGCGGCTTCAAGTTCACGTTTATGTAGCTAACGTTAGCGAGAGCCTCGAATCACAGTGTGTCCTCTGCCTCATTCCCCACCAGTACAGACCAACTTGCCGGGCAGCAGCTCCAGAGACAGACCCCCAGTCAACAGCCACAGCAACCCAGTCCAACCAGTTCAAACCCCAGCACCAGGGGACCTGACAGCCCCGACTCCCTGTCATATCAGCAAACTTTCTGTTGTTGCCATTACACAGGTTAGACCTGGAGCTGCCACTGGCCACCAGCCCACTGTGATGCACGGTGCAGGGGTGTTTCATTGCCTTTACTAGATTTCTGCCTACCCCAGCTTTACTTATCAAATAAATTCAATCAGTCAATCAAATTCCCCATGACGCATTAAGATACCCAGTGTAATCAGTAAGTGCATCACTAGCTGTCTAACTTGGACAAGAGTCAGACTTTTGTAAAGAAAAGACCAAGCTCAACAGAATTTGTAATGAATGAACATAATTAACCTAATGGATGCATTAGGAGCAGCTTTCCACCTTCCTGAGCATCGCACAGCACCAATGTGTTGATTCTGATAAGCTTAGCCAGGGACTTTCTTTAAGGGGCTAAACGACCTCTAAAAATAGTCACACATGACAAGCCTGAGGATCATGTGTCATGTTTTTATCAAAAGCTCAAAGTCATTTCCGGTTGCTCTAGCTTTTGTCGGCAGGGGTATCATGAACTGAGTTTGACCAGGGGGAGTTCTGCTCCCCGTCTGCGGTGCTGACCTGTTCACTTAATAATCACTGATCTCAGCTAATGGCAGGCTAACAACATAATTATGAGCAGCTAGGGGGGCAAGATAGAAACACTGTAATGGGACCAGAGCCACAATGTAGCCAAGCTGACTGCAGAGACCCCTGATATGTCTGGGTGATTTACTCCTTTAATGTCACAGCCGCAGATTTAAGTGTGTTCATGAGTGTGATCTCTGCCACAGGCCAGAGGTCAGTTTGCACTAACCTCCAGCTTAATATCACCAGAGGGGATCAGACATTGTTTACAGGAGAAAGAGAACAAATGTTCATCATTTAGACCCAACGGATTTCACCAAGCAGGGAATACTTCTGTTTTTAAGTCTTAAATTTGGGTAAAGCTGTATTTAACTCTTACATAATACTTGGAAGAAAATGAAGATAGCTTGTGTTAATCTTCCAAGTGATGGGCCTCCTTTTTGAACTGGTTGATACTGTGTTAGATTTTGCTCAGATATTATTTGTTTACCAGATATCTGTTGAGTTTCAGGTCAGCATGCTCCCAACTGTGCTGCACACTCGGTCAGAGACGATAGAGTACACACTGGCCCCAAGCCATTTTTAACCTCCTCCACTTTAATATCACCCACTCGCCATATGAGCCTCCTTCAAGGGTAATGAGGGAGCAGACTGCTCACTTCCGCTGTCTGGACAGCAGGTTTTCCCATACACAAACACAGGGACGCAGATTTTAATCACAGACTTGTCTCAACTTGGGGGTTGTTAAAATGGGTGGGCAATGTGTCTTGGGTCTGCTTCTGTGTTAATATCTTTATCCGGTGTGTGGGTGTGCAAGCTTTTTTTTGTGTATGTCAAGTGTTTATTCAACGAAAAATGGGAGATAGATTTGCAGAGAGATTTAACGTCTACAGCAGCGGTTCCAAACCTTTTTGTCTGACTTTAACACAGCGCAGTCAAACAAATCAAATTAGGCTCCCCCTTTATCAAGACCACCTGCCATGCTCCACGTGTGTTCATAAACTGGATGTTTTCAAAAAAGTAGACATTATACAATTATGTTTTTCTTACAGTTGAACTGTCAGTTTAAATTTGTACAATGTCTTGGAATGGCAGAGGCAAGACATAATTTAAACCATCCATTTCTTTTTGCTGTATATCTTAACATTTTTCATACTTGTAGCCATTTCAACCATATACACACTACTTTTAGCTTTTTCACCATCTACAATTTTGGCTATTATTTTAAGTAAATCTATTACTTTTATTTTAACCATTTATGGTACTTATAGCTAACTAAACATTTATCCTAAACTTGAAGCTAACTTTCCAGCCGTCCATTACTCTTAGCTAACTATCAACAGTTAATTTATTTGTTCCTCCTCTCCAGCAGATCCTCTATTCTCCAGGCCCCTCTGATTGCCATTCTCCATCCATCCATCCATCCATCCATCCATCCATCCACCAGATGATCTCAGACATTCTCCCTATCCCCATCACTTGACTGCCTCGCCCATCTACACACCTGTTCCCACTTCTCTCATCAGCCCTGCTGTGATCTGGCTTTTCACGTCCACCTGCTCACCTGTTCTCACTCTACTCAGTCCAAAAGGTTTTTAAAAGCCCAGTGTTGCTCACTCCATCATCAGTTCAGCCTAATGCTATGTTAATTTCTTGCTTTCTGCTGTTGTGTTTGAGCGTCTACATTATGAATGTTTTTCTGACCTGTATCTACCTGCCTGTTATCTGTATACCTGGCCATCTGCCTACAAGCTTGCCTGTCTGTCTGCTGTACCTGATTGTAAGCAATAGATTGGAATGAGTTCTAAAACCAGGCAATGAGTACGTATTTTTCAGTTCTCTTGTTTTAAAGTACATAGGTTTTTTTAATAGGTTTTTGATTAGATGCCTGAAATAAGGTCTGTGGTTAACAAAAGCGGAGACTTTCATGTTTTGTTCTATGACATAAGATACATCAATAAATACCCTACTCGTGAAATTTGAGCTAGATGAGACCACAGACTGTTATCACGCTAAACACAGCTTTACAGCCTTGCTGTGGGAGGGATGTTGAGTCATGCTACCACGGTGTATTCCATTTGTAGCCTAATCCTGGCAATTGCATTTGGGCTTCAAAAACCATAAAAGTGGTGTTCATTTGTTAAGATTATGCTATCCCTATTTATCTGTTACTTTTAGCTAGCTAACATCAACCGTTTGGTGTTTTTAGCTAGCTAACTATCAACTCTCTGTTACTTTTAGATAACTATCAGCTATTTTTCCATTAATTTCAGCTAGCTAACTATCAGCTATTTTCCATTATTCTAGAAAGCCATCTTTTTTTATCAGTTACATTTAGTCAAATTAGTGAGCTAACATCAACCATTTATATGTTGCTTTTAGCTGGCTAACCATCAACTACTTATCTTACTTTTAGCAAGCTAACCATCAACTATTTGTTATTTTTAGCTAACTAACCAACGATTTGTTACTTTTAGCTTGCTTACTGTCAACTATTTATCTGTCACTTTTAGCTAGCTAACCATCAACTATCCATTACTTTTAGATAACTATCAACGATTTATCCATTTATGTCAGCTCGCTATCTATCAATTATTTTCCATTATTTTAGATAACCATCTATTTATCAGTTACATGTAGTTGGATAACTAACTCTATGCATTACTTTTAGCTAGCTAATGTTGGGAATAGAATGATTTTATGTGTTTTACTATAAGTTGTGTTTCACCATATAAGTTTTAGATGTGTGAACAATGAGGATACTGAGATGATTTGAGCTGATCTGAATGCGTTTGCTTTGCAGAAGTGGAGAAGTACAGGAGAGGAAGAGACATGAAGTCTGAGGAGCACATACCGCAATGCTTACATAATTAGTTTCATATATGGTAAAAAGAATAGAAAGTGATGTACAGATAGTAAGGTACAGCACGTGTAGGGAGTTGTGTTGTTCTCTTGTCTTTCAAAACAGGAACCACGCCCCCACTGTCAGCGGGAAGGAGTCAGATTAACACGAGGCAGGGTCGTGGTGTGGTGAAGGAGGAAGTGGAACTGCCAATGAGAAGAGGACAACGCCTTGCGTGCACAATGACACTCTGTTACGCTCAAATATACTGGGTCAGGAAAAGGACAGGAGGTCAGACTTCGTGAACTGACACACCTTTGTTGTTCATCAGGGACGTGAAGTTGAGACCCAGAGCTCTGTAATTTTATTCCTTTACTGTTCAATAAACTACATTAACTGAGACCGAATATCTTCTCCTATTGCTTCATTAAAGAACACGCAGGACTGAGCTCACACATAGCACACTGGAGAGTAGGATGAGCCCTTAGTCCATCACTAACCAACAGTGATTGATCCATTACTTTTGGCTAACTAACTATCAGCTATTTATGTGTTACTTATAGCTAACTAACCATCAACTATTTATCCATTACTTTTGGCTAACTAACCATCATCTATTTATTTGTTGCTCTTAGCTAGCAAACTATGATATCTATCTAGTTAAACGTAACAGACAAATAGGCCTGTATTTATCCCTTTACTTTTGGATAACTATTTTCATTACTTTTAGCTAGCTAACTATTTGAACCATTTATCTATAGCTGTTTAGATTTCTCTGCTCACCTGCTGTAGATTTCACACACTGCAATAACATTTATCTGTGTTCAGGTGTTATTATGCAGTATGTGGATATATTCGTAAAATAATTGTTTCAAATTGTATTTTCTGTTTGGTCAAATTAGTTGAGCTACTCTGCAGTCCTTTTTAACTACTCCTCTGGTGTCTGTTATCCTGCCTGGTTAAGTAACAAATAACTGTCAGGCTACCCCTAGTCAACCGTAGTGTATAATGTTACACACTTTTCTTGCTACTGCTTCATCTACTACATTTGAACACAACAACTCTACATGTCTCCAACATGTCTATATGGTCTATATTCATCAGCTGCCAGCCCCAGGGCCTTAATTTTCAGTGTTCAAAACAGGAGTCTCAGGGGAGCCAATACACCCTGCCTATCACAGATGAATGATTGGACTCGCTGTGACAGCCATGTCAGTGCCCCCTCCCTAAAGTCTCCACAGTAATAAAGCCAAGGAGGTGAGACTTTGACACCAGCGTGACCCACAGTATGAACCCACCCCATGGCATGTCAGAGGTGACCTTCTGTGGGGGTCAGGGGTCATTGTCTTAAAACAAGAACATCAAAATCATGGCCTCCACACTCCTCTGAGCAACCTGATGCCCATCTGGAGGAATCCGCCACACCAATAGAGACATTAATGAATTCTGATTTTATATTCTGTTTCAGATGTACTTAATGAATGCAAATGCAATCAAACATATCTGACATCTGATATCAGTGATAAAACTAAAATATGGCTCTCGTGAATATGGATGTGGCTGAAGGTGCTGACTGAAAGCTTAATCTGCAGGGTCTTTGAGCCCTATAGAGATGAATGAAGTATTCTGTGAGGTTATCAAGCCTCCATCTGTCAGATTCCCACTCACTCCTCCCATGTGTTTTGAGTGTCCTGGCCTTATATCAGCAACAATGGGGCCTGAGAGACAGCTGAAACTGCTGGCTATTGACAATCAAGAGCGCCCGAATATCCAGAGGCTACTTCACAAGCCAAAGAGTGTTATAACATATTACTAGGGCTTCAGGGGAGATTTATATTTCAAAAAAGGGCTTGATAAGGAAGTGCGTACTGGAGGTATGGAATATAGATCACAGCCGTCAGAATCAAAAATCATATCTCCCAACAGCCTCTTTGTTCATAAACCAAAATAGACAGGCAGGGTTCTGCATTGCATCAATGTGGAAATGAAAGAACAAACAGGGAAATAAATAGATTTCTTGTCTCATGAGGTGAACTGCAAAAACTGACAGGAGTGGCTTCTGATGAATGACGGTGGGATTAGTTTAAAAAAAGGCAACTGACAGGGCGTTTTGGGGACATTCATAGTGAGAGTGCATGCACATGGAGGAAGAGCCGGTGGTTAATAAATGACTGTGAGCGACAGCCCGGGCTGTAAGATAAATGAGAGCAACTTAAGTGGAAGGGAATCAATCACAGAGGCTAACTTTTAAATGTTCCCTGTGGAGAACGTATGAATTAGACAGCAGAGGCAGCTTAAAGGTGCATGGCTTCCATTCCCTGTGTGATTTGTTGCCAGACTTCAGCACATACAGACCCACTGGCTTAAAAAAAATTTCCTGTGAAAGAACTTGATAACATCCGGAACTTCTAAAGTGAGATTTAATTTCCCCCAGCCAAGGATTTTAAAAATGTATTCATGAGCAAAGTCAAGCAGACATCCGCACTGAAGCAGAGAAAGGATTGAAGTCTTGCTGTATATGAAATTAATCTTTCAACAAAACTGAAAATTGAGGCTTATAAATTTATGAGGTGACACACATTCAGGTTTTCATGGGATATATCTTTGATTATGAGATAAAGCAACTGAGAGTGAATAAAAAATGAAGGCAAATTGTCATGCAGAGCTATAATCCTCTAAAATAACTTTTCTGAGCTCTTCCCTTGGGCCAATTAAATACTGGGGCACTTTCTCAAAACTGCACTGCTCCTTTTGTGAAATAAGGCACCAATAAACAAATAATTGGGTCTCTGACATAAAATTACAGAAAGAAAGTCATTATGAAAAGTGCTGGCCTCTCCAAACAATTGTGAGCCATTATCGCTAGTAGAAATCTGTGCTTGTAGGAAAAGTGGAGCAGATAATGGAATTCCCGCATCTTCTGGGAAGGAAAAGGAAATCTCAATGACACAAGCTGCAGTCTAGACACAAGACAGAAAAGAGAATATCGAGAAGCTGTGGCGTTTAATGGTCACGACCACTTTGATTCCCATGATAGCAAAGTCTTTTTCATGCTCCGTCTGCTGCCAACCACCCACCATGATTGCAAGCCACAGTGAAGTCTCCAAGAACACGATTCCTATGGTCAGTGACTCAGTTCAACCCCCAGTGTATCCACCCTCCGTCCTTACTGGCAGAGTGTATAACTGAGGCAGAAGGATGGAAACTGACGAGGAAGGATTTTGAATAATGTGAGCAGCCGTGAGGCATTCGCGACCTTCGACCACCCTAATAATGTGGTGTATCTAATCCCCAAATCCTTGTCCGGGGGCTCAAGATGGGAGCTCAGGCTCTGAGACGGATGGCAAGTCAGGTTCTTTCGTACTGAGCAGCCACAAAGGAGGAAAACATTGCTGCATCCGTCCATTAATCCATCCGTCTGCATATATTGTGATGGGGTATTTATCACCATTTTCTTACATTAAATAAACTACTACTTTAATCAAATAAATGAACTGATTAGTTGATAATGAATTCTTAGTTGCAGCCCTGCATGGAAGTGGGCAACACATAAGCACCTGTGCTTCTAGAGCATCTTATGCAGTGTATCTAGGGCTGCAACCAGAAATTGTTTTAATTATGAATTAATCAGGTGATTGTTTTTCTTGATGAGTTGTTTGGTCTATAAAATATCAGAAATATTTTTTAAAAAAATGCCAATTTACAGTTTCCCAAAGCCCAAGGTAACATCATTAAGTGTCTTGTTTTGTCTGACCAACAATCCAAAAAGCCAAAGATATCCAATTTACTATGATGTTTGTCAAGGAAAATCAGCAGATTCTCACATATTAGAAGCTGGACCTGTCAATTTTTTGCTTGAAATTCGACTTACATGAAGAATGGTTACCAAATAGTTGATTTTCTGTTGCTCGACAATTTGATGAATCAACTGATTGTTGCAACTCTGCTATCCACATAGACAACATCCTTTTTATAAAATAAAAAACCCGTACACTTTCTCACTTACTGCTGAGCACACACACAACTTCAGACTATTTCTTTGGAAGACTGTAGTTCCAATGAAAATAGTTCGCAGCCAGGTCTCTTGACTATCCAGAGTAACTGGGGAAATGCCTCACATCACATAAGTCACTGTCATGGATGGATTACTGAATGGGCCTATTGGGCACAGACCCAGGGGCCCAAAGTGTCAGGGGCCCACCTGGCCTTCAACTGCAAAATGGTGCGGTTGAGAAGATACTCACAATGTCCACACAGAGCCACAAAAAGACCACAGAGGGATGCAAAGAAATTGCGAAGAGACACAAAACAACTCCAAAAAAGGTACAAAACAACCACCAAAGAGATACAAAATTACTGAAGGAGACACAAATCCGTGTAAAAGATGCATTATGACAACAAAAAGATGCAAAAAAACAACAACTGAAAAAGAAGCAACACCACCACCACAAAGTCTGTGTCTTGCTCTTAAGAGAGGTGGTGGGGCCTTTTGCTTATATTTGCCCAGAGGCCCATTGTCTCATTATCCGCCCATGGTTGCTGTTGAGTTTTATGTTGTTGTTGTTGACATTGACTGCTGTGGGCACCATAAACAAAACCTGATTCAGCTCCACTGTATCGGGGTGGGAGCAAAAACCTCACAGACAGATATCTCAAATCCTGGGGAACAAAAAGTGAAAGTAACCCCATGAATAAATACCGAAGGGGCTCAGTAGAAAAATACGACTCCTCGTAATCTGGTGTGAAACAATGTTTTAATAATATGTGGTATTCACTGTGTAGTAACAAAGTGTTGAAGTAGACAGATTCTTAAATGTTGAGGCATCAATCATTAACGTATAGAGCTGCGTACCGATCAAAGCAGCCTCACTACAATTTACAATTACAAAGAACAAAGTGATTTCCAATAAGGCTGCATCCACGACAAACAACAGCCCCTCACAGCAGTGGGTGAGACGGTCTGGAGGAAGTAACACCTTTCTGATCATTCGTTGATGTCTCACACCTATCCACCAAGCCCTCCTATTGCCTTCCATTGTCCCCCAGAAGAATGATAATGGCCACTCTGTCTCTTCCCTGGAGTGGACATCTGTGAGGGAGGGGGGGTTGCATCCACTTTCTCTTGGCCACTTCATGTGTTGCCAGACTGGAAACAAACAGGCATTGTGCTTCAGCCTCACCACTTCCCTGTGCCCATAGACTGTCCCTGTTTATAGACCCATCACTTAATTATGGCCTCACACAACTATGTCCATTCTCTGCTTGTTGTCCATGATAATTGCAACTACTGAGGCTGCTCCAAGATCTGATGGGTGGCCTTTATTCTTCCAACATTTATACGTGGTTGGAGTTTTGTTGGCAGATTTTCAATTTTTCTTTTGGTCATTTGCACTTTTTTATGTAGGAGAAAAAACACTGGAGAATAAGCAACATTGCAGTGGCACACAATGTGAAGTTTGTATAAGCTTGTTGTTCACTTCCTATCGACAAACTCAAGACTTTTCATCATGGACTGGTGACCTTTTCACAAGAGCCTCTCTGATTTGAATGAAAACAAATTAAAGTCACATATGTCTCGATTTGCATTAATAGCAGCCATATCGAGGTTCCTCAGTGTTATGCAAAAAAAAACTGATGTAAATGTAGTAATTCTCTGATTGCATCGCATCCTCCTCTCCTCAGGGGTGCCATCCATATCCAAGGGTGTTGATTAGACAGCAGCCCACACCCACATTTGCAATCCCAGGCTTTGCTATTCTCACTTCACCCTGCACTTGTGTGGCTGTGCTGCAAGGTGAGGGTAGGAGTTAACTCATACGAGATCATTATGATGCTCATTTTTACTGAATGTCATACAAGTCTCTTTACTGTGGATGATTTTTCTGAGAGTCGCTCTGAACTCGGGGGGGAATTAAAGCATGGATGTGCTTCACATTTACGATTCCCATTTCACCCGTCTGAACCGAGGATTAAACAAGTTTTTTGGCTTCAGAGGCACATAAGCATTTTCACACATTTTAGTTTGGCACATTCTGGTGGTGTCATGTTGTTGAAATATCAATTTTACCATGCCTGGATTATCTAGACAGGGCCTCAAGGCAACATGCTGTATGATTCCCCACTCTGCCAACAATACCCTCAACCCTGAGCATCTGCCCAAGCCTTTAACTGAGGGGACCGATGCCTAAAACATCTGATTTCTGGCATGCAACTTTTTAAGACCATAGGTAGAAACCTGTCTTTGTCTTCAGGCAAACAGAAACCTTAAAGGGCCCTTGTTGGCCCCTGAGCTTCTGGAAGTGTTGTGTTTAATTCAGTCATGCACTTCACATTATGATGATCACTGAGTGCCTGTTTCCTCACAGACCCCTTTGTAGCACCAGAAGGCATTTAGCCCCCGCCTTCGGTCTTAGTTTAGCTGGCTGTGCTAAACTAGCTGCATGCGCTCCCACAATAACAGTATTGACGTCACTGGCCATCCTTGGACACATGCTGCCTTCAAGTTCACATCTTAAACTTCGATTTCTGAGCACTTGCATTGTAGAGCCAACTAGAAATGGCTATGGCTGGAATGAAACAGACCGAACAAAAGTAGATATTTTTGACCTATTATCAGCAGAATGAAGAGGGGGAGCTTTAGAAAACAAAAATAACTCCATCTCTTTTTTTTCTATATAAGGTCTTAATAAATTTAGACTGGTTTGGTTTAATGAAAACATCCTCGTTTATTTAAATGCAACCTATTAGACTTTGTCAGGGAAGTATGGATGAAGGCTTGGACTATTTAGTCCACCAATACACAGAGCGTTGATTTTTATTCATTTTGCAAATGTGAATGCTTTAACAATGTATCCACCTGTCATTAACAATTAAACAAAGATTAAATGCAGCACCCTTTCCTTGTGAAACGTGTCAGTGCTCCTAAATATGCAAATGGTGAATAGCACAATATTAGAGTGCTTTAGATGAATGGTGTTTGTCTTAATCATCACTTAAGGGGCTACATTTGGGTGATAATCAAATCCACAACACTTAACTGATACTGTTGTGTGTGTAGACTTCTCAAGTCAGACTTTCTTTGCTGTCATAAAGGTTAGAGTGTGTGCATCACATCGTGCTTAACAAACTTTAATTTTCTCACCTTTTTCAGCTGACAGTGAGACAGAACGTGTCAAACATGCTGTGTAACCCAAATTCATTTTTTTCTGGTGTGCAAGTGGAGTATCATTTTTGTTTGATTGGATTTAAACACAGGAAACCTTTAATTTTACAGGTAAAGCAAATATAATTGAGTTACTAGTACGCTGATTTTGTTAATTTACCTTCAAAGTGTTTTAAAAGCTCACAATCTTGAAACAATAGTGGTTTTATGATAACCTACTTTTGGCATCTTGATATTGGGGTTTGCAAGAACAAAACTAACATCATGCATTGTTGGATTAACCCGCTGGAGGACAAAAATGACCTGTTGGGCTCTGTCTAACCCACAATTCCTCCTTGTCTTTGAGCAGTAGGTACTATAGTGTTTCTTTGCTAGCTAGCTCCAGATTTGCTGTGCAGTAATTTAGAGATACAATACATTTTAAATGCAAAATTGAACTAATAAAGATCTTTAAACCTATATTTTGACCTCACAATAAGACAATCTGGCAAAGCAGACTTGATAATGTCAAGTTATATAATATTTTAGTTGTGCATATTCCCCCCAAAATTTTTAGGTTAGATTAGTGCAATCCCTTAAACACACAACAAAATGGGAACTTTCAAGGCTCCTGGAGCTCTGGGGCCGCAGGGTATTTGCCTACTTGACGTACTTGATAATTCAGCCTTGTTCCCATACGATAACTCTGACTTAAAATGCCATTTTCATTTGGTTCTTTTGTTGTTTTAAAAAGGGAATCTTGAGTTCTGGCTTATAATCAAAGACTTGATGAATCTCTTCCATTAGGGTTTTGCAGATCAAATCCTCTAATGATACAGTCTACTTGCTAGCTGTGTAAACTTCCTCACTTGTCTTCCGTTATGTTTATAATGTGATTTGGTGGTGAGATATCACATAAATACAGTGGTTACATGTAACTAAGAACATTTACTCAATAACTATACTTATGTACAATTTTGATGTACTAGTACTTAACGTCAATATTTCCATTTTATACCACTTTAAAATGCCACCTCCACTACTTCGCTGGCTCCACCTTTACCAGCCCAAATATTGAAGTGAAGTACACATACATGCATCAATAATTGTAATCCAGTCTATATAAGCCTCTGGAATTTGCATTTTTCTGCATAAAGAATACTTTGACCTTTGATACTTGAAGTACGCATGTTTGATGTTAAAGGTCCCATACTGTAAAAAGTCAGATTTCCATGTCTTTTAACAAACAAAGCAGGTATAGGTGATATATAAATATTGTGAAAATATCAAAATGCTCAGTCCACAGAAACATGCACAAAGTTTACATTCAGAAACTGTGCGTTTAAATGAGCCGTCAGGATTTCTGTGAATCTGTGATGTCACAAATATACTATATCCTCACAAGACCTGAACTTTTGTTTGGTATGCATTTGTAATTTCTCCTTGCTATGTTGGATCAGTAGGACCTGATAAGTTTAAAAAAATTAAACACTGTCAATGATAATTAAGTCCCAATATCTTCAAGCCAGTACTTCCTAATTAACAGTGTCTTAGCTTGCTACTGTTACTAATATTAGTCACATCTGTACTCCATATCAAACTACAAACATTATTAATCATTAATAAACTTTTCAGTTTCAACCATAAAATGTGATTGGGTGTTGTATGTTATCTGCTTTTGTATCGGGATCGGCTGCAGACTGACATGGCAGAGATGGCTGCCATCTTGTTTTTACATGGATTAATATATTGTGCAAATGATCCTTCCACATGTTCACCTATGGAAACCTTGTTATGACTTTTACTTCCTCTAGATAGTCAAGTTTGATCTCTTTTCAGTGCTCCACCAGGGCCACTAGAAGGGACAAAAAAAGTTGAGGACAACAGGTCTAAGTTAAGTAGACTGAAGTACGGTCAAGTAAACCCAAAATGAGATGAGAAGACAGGGTGTCAGGGGGATATTGTAACAAACATTCTAAATTGGTCCATTTGTATTTCTTGTTGGGATGTTTTGCAGTATATATGAATAAGCTGTCAGGACGCAAACATGGACTCAAGCTGTTGCCTAGCAATGCATTTCCAGTGAAATGGCCAATAAAAATAGAAAAACTGAATGTTTCAATAAGAGGGTGAATACAGGTATATTCATAGAGACAGTATGAGAAAATGATGTTTTAGAATATTAAAGTCATGTCTCCTAGAAACCCAAAATACAAGTATGAACCTAAGTATGAGCATAGGTGACCTTTAATACTTTTGGACTTTTATTTGAGTAAGATTTTAAACGCAGGACTTTACAATGTAGTACTGCTACGTTTACGTCTGACTACTTCTTCCACCACTGCATAAATACCTGCCACGGGGGGAGGAAAGCAAAGAACACATCACATGAACCAATGTGTATGGTTCAGTGCGCACTGAACGTGTCTCACAAATGTCCGACAGCCCCTGAACGCAGCAAGCTGCAAAACTGCGAGAGAAGCGGTGATTGAAGGGGATAGCAGAGCGGCGGCGGCGACGACGGCCATCTTAGAGCTACCGTGGTAACCGACACTCATCTCCTGGATTTTATTTTTCTTGTTGGAGAAACATTCCGGCTGACTGACGAGGGAAGAAGAAGGTCGGTTTTTACTTCGCCGCGGTTGAACTCGAAGTCGGGATGCGGTTCCGAGGGAATACACAATTTGCATCCGCTGTCGGACTGGTCCTCGGACTGTTATGTGCGGTGGAGGCAGCTAAAGGTAACTAAGCTGGGATTTATATCCCGTTGTGTTGTGTCTCCCTGTTTGTGTCACACAGGTTTTTCTTTATGGTTTAAGAAACGTTGCCACTGAAAGTTAACGGCTGTCCGGTTCTCTCCGGTTGTTCCCAGCCGTTGGGGGTTAAAACAAACGTTAGCTAGGCTGTGCGGTCCTGAGGGATGTTCAATAACCTGCTCAGGGATGGTCAGCTCTGGAGCCGCAGCGGATGGATGTAGCGAAGAATCCCGGCGGCAGCAAGTGCATCCCGCGATATTACACCCATTCAACCTTTAATAATAACCCCAAATTACACAATATATTCAAACTAATGATATTATCTGTTTATGATATTTTATCTAAAAGCTTAAAACCCCCAAAGTAGGCTACTTTGGAGATAATATCAAGGCCACGAAACGACCCCCTTCTGTCATCTGCATTCAGTCTATTTTGGGCACTGCTTTCTTCTACACGCTTCTTAACAGTATGATTCAAAATTAAAAATATTTCTCACCCTCTGCAGAGTTTGTGAGATTTTTTTTAACTTGCCTGCGCCTGGTACTCCTTGTACTTTTCTCTTTTTAAAAGATATTTAAATACATGTGAATTAAAGCGACTGATGATGTGTTTCTTTGCCCTTTTTTTTAGATTCAGTTATTAAACCACGCAGGTTTATTTCTCCATTAGTAGGCCTTATGCTTGGTTTGGCAACGTTGTGGTCGCACCAGGACGGAGCTTGGTTGGCTACGCATTGCAGATCCTCTTCTCAAGCCCCTGTTTTGTCGGTGGATTTAATAATTTATGTGCTGTGATCACAGGCTTAAGTAAAAAGCCCTCACTAGGTCTGGGCCTGCTCATAATGACCATAAACTAGATAAGACTTGAAAGTGCAACCGGGCTCCTCATGTGCAATGTCACCGATGGACACCATCACACACTAAGAAGAGACATGCCTTTATTTGCTGCAGGGCGGTCCACCTCCCTCCTTCCAGCAGCTCACTGCTCAGACATGAACACCCCTCACTGCATGAATTTATAGACTGTTTTCACGTTTAACTCAATCCACTGGCTCCCCAGTGTGAGCTTCCTGTTTCAGGGTGTGTAAAGGCAGGTGCGTATTAGTCACTGCGCATATCAGCATGCCTGGGCGGTCACTATTGCTGGGGGCCAATGTGTGTTGTTTTCTTTTAATGTTACCCTCCGTTTTATTCTCCATGAACAGACCATGAAAGGGATATAGGTAGCCATAAAAGTCTGCACAGGGGTTTCTATTCCAGCCATATTTTTTCCTGTTGCCATGTCAGGCAGCTGAGAATGCACAGCACCGTGAGGCTGCCATTTGTAAAGCTGTAACTTAATTTATTTTTTCATCAATAGAAAGAAGAAAGGCCTGTAGCAGTCTGTCCTGGGTAGTGTGTGAATCTGGCTTTTTTATGTGTTAGCCATGTGTGTGTTTGTGAAGTGCACCTGCTGACTTCCCGGCTCTTATCAGCACATGGGACCTGTGAAATCACCATCTTGGTGAGGGCTTAATCTTTTATTAACCAAAGGTCACTTGCTTATTTTGTGCGCCACCTCTTGTCACCGGCAGTCCAGCTTTGCCTCGTCATGGCTTGTTGATTCGTTTTTTATTGCCAGCCACCTTGCAGCAGATGAGGAAGTGTTCCTGATTCCTCCGGTTTAGATGTCTGCAAATGATTTGATTTTATCACTACAGAAACTGACTGAGATTCAGCACATTCAAGTGAATTTAGCAGCATTGGCAAGAGATATTGTGGTCCTCAGATATTCGCCTACACAAACGTTCATCACTGATGACATGGCTACAACAAACCTTGAAGTATCTGTTGAAAAAATATGTTTTTGATACACATGAAAAATCTTACCTAGACTATATGATTCATTACACTCCCAACAAGGAGATGTCAGTGAGTGTGAAACTGGCGCAAACACAGATCTTCTGTGGCAGGCCTGTTGGAGCCTCAAAGCATTTTTAGGCTTTTAACTCTTTGGTGTCATCTGCGAGTGTTAATGTTTTGTCTTCTGCTGCTTCTCATCTTGTCTATCATGTTTTTGTTATTTGTCTTCAGGGTCTTGCCCATATAATGTATTTATTTTGCTGTTTCCATGTGCAGCTGCTGCTGGGTGTCTTCATGTTCTAGAGTCAAACACTATGTCTGCCGAAATGCATGAGCGTCCTCTGTGCACACAGAGTCAGACAAAGGAAAGGCTGGCTGCTGGGAAGTTTCTAGACCCATTCATCATCGAATTAAGTGATTCTAGTTGAACAAATTGGGCTCCCTGCTTTGTGTGTTACTGAGTTAACATGCGCGTTCTTCTCACACTGCAGTGAAGAAGTACATATTACAGGTTAGGTGCAAGTGTTCTCTTCCAGTGTTTCTCGTCTTACATTCATTGGAGAAGCCTACCATTGATCCACTGAAAATTGCATGTCAGTTACGGTTAGAGCAATGTTTCAGGTCAATATTTTTCTTTTTAAAATGTAACACCTCTGAGGTTCCACATGAAACGCAACCTTATTAAAGAAATGCAGTTTATTTTATGTTTTTAAAAATACAGAAGACATGTTGTGAAGTATTTCATATGTGTTCTTTTTTACTCCAAATATTGCTATCTTTTGTGTTTTTACTTAAAGACTGAGTTAGATGATCAGTAAATTGACTAATTTATTAATGTTTTAATCATTTCAGCTGTAGTCTAAATGCATATTCACAGGCTTTTCCACCTGTACAAGTGGCCATCAGCAGCTCACTCACACAAACAATATTTATATCAGCCTACAAAAACCAGTAATGGTTGAAACTGTGTGCTTGGTTCATGACACTCTCTCATCCCAGATAGATCTGTTGATAAAAGGATCACAGGAAACAAAGGGTAAGATGACTGCCATTGATGACCAGGCTGACCCTGGGGATATGCTCACATTTTCTATTTGTTGTAGACACTCAGATTCCTCATGTCCACCCTTGTTGCTCTGTACAGTCTGTGTGACGTATGCCATTTTGCTATGCTATGGTAAACAGAAACTATGTGGATGCACACAGCTGACAGTGACTGTATTGTTCTACTCTCCCATGCAGCTCTTGTAACACTGTTGTATGCCATCATTCAGCGCCAGTTTACAGACTTGCGTCTTCTCAGAAGTAACATCGTTAAAATCAAGTAGCAAATGAGTGAGGTCTCAGATGTTTGACTTTGAACATGTCATGGCTTTTGTCAGCTGGTAGAACACAAAAGAAAAATGTCAGCTGTCAACAGTGCTTCACTCTAGGTGGTTTTGATTGATAGGAGGGATTTCATTTGATGTTTAGTGATCTGCTCCACGTATTCCACAGTGTCTTGTCATCACAAGATTCATGGTTTAATCATCATCAGTCACTGGACACAGATGCGACTGAAAAGGACTCATAGAGCACATGCCTTTGCTGAAACTGCATAATTCTAAAAATGTGCTGTTTGAATTTTGATTGGCCCACCCAGGATTTGCACAAAGAAGAATTTTGCAAAATTCCCAGCACGCAGACCCACGGACACTGAGTTATGACCATTAATTATTACACTAGTTTACCACATTATATGCAAATGCCATCAAAATTTGCATGAATAGTCAAAGTTGTTGTGTGCACGTCATCCAAATTTGATTGCAGTTTCACGGTGTGTTAAAGAGTTATGGTAGTCAGTGTCAAATATGCCATCCCCTCAAGACATTTGCAGCCAATTATAGGAAAACTAAATGCAAAAAACCCTTATGAATAAACATTGTCACGCTCAGACAAATATGTATCAAATTTGGGGAAGATTGGATACAAATTGTTGGAGGAATGGTTAAATAGATATCAGAGAAAATTCTAAAATGGTGGAAGCAGTTCAAGCAGAAATGTGTGAGACCAAATCTTGTGAATTTGTCACAATGCAGGGAATGTGGGAGAAAAAAAATATACTTCTACACCTCACAGTTTGGGATTAATGAGCCACAAAGTACCTTGTAACTGGCTGCATGGTGGCGCTATCTATAGTCAAACCTAATCACACACTCTTTGAGTGGTGGCCTACATTTGCACCTAATTTAACTGAAATCTGTTTTGTAGTTGTTGAGATATCTTGCTGACAAACCGACATGTGGGACTGAGATAATGAAGGGACTTTGTATTGTTATTTAAGTGGGATTTGACTACTGCGTCTGTGGTGTAGTATAAGAACCATTACCAGACATTTTACCCTGTATTTCCTTGAATAACTGTTTACTTGCCCTACACAGAGGCCCTGTTCCTACAAGTTAACTCTCACATTTTTTCAGTATTTATTCAGAGATTTCTCAGACGAACAAAGGGCTTTTAGGCCCAGACTTCAGGGGTCAGGATCTTGTCTAAGCACGTCACAATGTGGTCACTGTTCGTAGGATTGTGAGTCGAGCTCCTCGAGAATGTGTTTATGAGATAATCCTCTGAAAGTGCTAAATAGTTGAAGCATTTCGATTTGGTAATTTGCCACTTAGTGCTGGAAAGATAGGCCATGAGAATACTGGACTCAATTTGGGTCGTTGGTGACTTCCCTCTTATTGGTGCCTTCACGGGCTGAATGGAGTCAGTGAACTGTCAAGAAAGGGTCATTCAGTTGTGAATATTAAGTCGTGCCAGATGACTGTGAAGTTGTGTCAGCCACGGAGAAAGGAGTTTACATTTGTGCGAGCCCTTGGTTCTGATTGTATACATGGGAACTGCAGGTGCATAGCAAAAAGTAATATCCAGAAATGAAAACACAAAAAGTGAAAGTGACAGAATCTCTAGAACTTTAATATTTAACACTTATATTTTAGACTGAAATGAAGTAGTTACAATATCAGCTCAGTTTTATCAATTTCATTACAGAAGCAACATCTTGTTAAGCAAAATATATCAATTTTCTTCCTTAAAATGTCAGTATTGAAATTGAACAACGTAACTGTGAAAGTAATAAACATCACATTGTGTTATCTTTATTGGTGTGAGTGTAATAAAAACCAGAGCATGCAGGTTTTAATTCGACCTACATCTGTAGCTTATCTGGCTGTGTTACCTCCTCGCTTAAGTCCCATTGCCTCCAGGAGAAAAACTGGCACGGCAGAACTATTCACATTAGGGCGTGCCTACATTAAGATTCAGGCTCCATGGGAAACAGGTAACCAAAGAGCGCATTACCTGCCGCACGTCAGCTGTATCTGAGCGCCTGCGCAGAGCTCTTGCCGTCTCACTCTCACTTCTCCGCTCTCACTGGCTCTTTTGTGACATTCACACAGAGAGGTGATTGAGTTGCATTCAGGGCTCTGCGACTCCCAACCCCCTCCTCAGAGGAGCACTACGGTCGTCGAGGGTGTGTTCGTTCTGTCGGGCGGTTCAGACTGCGTAGAGGACAAACAAATGTTGTTGCCTGGCAGGGGAACTGAGAGGCTCTCCTGTGTGAGCGGGGTGTTTGGGGAGTGAGGGCCCCTGAGGTCTGGGTTTCCTTTAAGGGTCTCTAGAACAGTCTCTGGTCTGTGATGGAGGTGGCTTGCGTCAACAAGCTGAGAAGCTTGTAAGGCAAGACAAACAGAGAAGTGTGCCCACTGTTTTAGACGGTGAGGAGATTGTCCATTGATTATTCCTAGTCTCTGGAATTAAGAGAGCCACTCACCAGTATAATTGAAGTCATTGCTCAACTCAGATTTACATGCATGTCATACCTTCACCCATTTAGCTGCGATTTCTGTTTGTCTCTCAGTGATATTTCTGTCTGACTTCAATAAGGCCTGAAGCTGCCTTCTAAACTGCAATGAAGGGCCCCCGTGGTTGTTGTTGAAAGCACTCATGCTTCTGGCAAGCACAGAGATTTTGAATAGTTAGAAATCAGTCCACAGCTGGAATTGCCTACTGCTCACATTCTCTGAGGCAGTTGATGTAAGTGGTGCATTTTGCATATTTGTCTGTATTTTTGTTGTCACAGTTTAAAAATTTTAAAGCTTTTTTTTTTTTTCTGCCGTCGCCCTGGAAACACCTCAAGGTCTTACTATCACCTGAACACAGACACTGCCTTCTCCTTTCTTCAGTGTACTGCTGCAGCTAATGGGACAAATATGAAAAACAACCTGGCAACAGAGAGGCTTAATTTAGTCTCAAACAATAAAAAGACAGCCTGCACTCTCTGCTTGTAGACCATGCTGCCACTTATGTTGCCTGTGATTGGCAGGTTTTGCTATTAATCTTAAGTTATTCATAATTCTGGGTAATCAGACATTTGCACCAGAGCGTTTTCTGTATTTTTAATCAAAGTTTAACACATGCACCAGCTGCTCAGGATGTGGTTTAAGATATGTAAACATGGTAACATTATTAAGCCTGTTTCACACTGTTTTGCAGTATGAAAGTTTATCAGTATGAAAGTTTAATAGTTTGTATCAAAGGGAAACTTTGGTATTTTGGAACCTGGACCCTACCCTATATTTTTGTGTTTAAGTGACTAATGGACACAAGTTTTTAAATGGGTCCTAAACAGGCTGCAGTGTAAACCCTACAAGCAATTGTGCACTGTCAATTTACATCCATTAAAAGTGCTTGTTTTTGCCACTGACAGGCTCAGATTGTTATTAAGGTCCTAAAACATTATTAAAAAAAAGGACCCTACAGACAAATGAATTTTTGCTTATGTGGTCTGTTTGTTATTGTGACCAAGACTCACTCTAGGAGAAGAATTACTCTGAAATCTCATGGACTTTTCCACATTGTCGAAATCAGCTAAATATTCAGCCATGACACTGAAAATCTCTTCAACTCTTGCTAACATTCCGCCATTGTTTTTCCTGCACCTCTTGTGAAACTTCAGAATAAGACCTCTCCTTGAGGGATAGAAGGTCACAATTACAAAAAGACCAGCAAAAGGTGCAGAATAACGTTTCATTTCTGTGTAGGATCCTTTCCGTAATGTTGTCTGACACTTACAATAACAATCTGAGCCTGTCAGTGGCAAAACCAAGCATTTTTAATGGATGTTAATTAACTCTGCACAATTGCCTGTAGGGATTAGCCTACATTGTGGCCTGTTTTGCCACTGTGGCTGGAAAGGTCTCTCTCAATACTGGATTATTTTCCAAAATCGTTGTCTCCATTTAGATGCGAAAATGTTAGAAAAAATAGGTTGTAGGTGCAAAAATACAGAGCTTTCCCTTTAAGTACATTCTCCAGTGTCATCTGAAATGTCTCAGGACATAACCACATAAGTCAGCAGGTAATAAAAAGGTTGCAAATAGATAGTTGAACCATTGTTGCGCTAAAGAGTTAATTGTTGCTCAGTAGCTGTTCTGCCTTACAGCAGCATGCAGTAGAGCTGCCCATTTGCATGTAATCAAAGAAGATGAAGGCCTGCAGGCTGTCAGATATCAAAAGTAAAATATGAGCTAAATCGATGAAGCAGAGCTCCACAGCGCGTCCCAGGCCTGACACTTGGCTGCGCCATCATCATTACACAACACGCCCTCAGAGGTTCCCAGGCATTATCGGGCTTCATCTGATAATTACAGACTGATCATCTGCTGCACTGATGCTGCTACAATCTGGGCAGCTGTGGTGTATCTCTCTGGCTCTCCCAGGGTGACCAGTAGCCTGCAAACAGTCTGGTATCATCGTATTTGGATAAGTGTGTGGCAGTTGTGAGGGTTATACAGTAGCTGGACATGTGCAGAGCTTTTGGCAAGCGTTGGGGAGGCATAGTGATTTTATTCCCCCTCCATGAAGAGTCATCACAGCAGTGGCATGGAGGGAGAGAGACTGTACAGGCGTCCTGTTGAATCTCAGGATTAGCAGGACCTATTGTGGCCCTAACATTCTCGCAGGAAGTATTTCATCACGGTTAATAGGTCAAACTGTAAAGGTTAGGCTTCAATAAAAAGGCTAGGCTGCCATAAAGGGGCATTGTCTTTGTGTCCCTGTGAATGGTTAGTGGCGTTACCCCGTTCTTTGGGGGTCATGAAAGAAGTCAGCGATGGCATCATACTGTTAGTATGTGCCTCCACAGAAAGTGTTTAAACACTGATTGTTAGCGTCATTGATGTTTCCAAATTTGAAGGAAAATCCAAAGAAAAACTGTGTTTCTGGGCCAAAAGAAGTGAATCCTGTTTAGCATTTACATTACAAAACATTTTATTGTCCTGAGGGTAAATCAGTTGCAGTAGTAATCACGCTGCACATTAGGGCTGTCAAAATTGCTCAGAAATGATGTTCAAATATTCCTTCTAAAAATAACTCATAGGTTCGAACCATTCGAATATTTTTTTTTCCTCATTATGTCCACAAGAGGGCAAACTAATACAAGGAAACATACTTGTATATGTATTAATACAAGGAAACATAACTACTTGTAGGTATTTTTATTTCAACATAAACGTCTTTGAAAACATTTACATACCTACACATTAAAACACATAAAACAATTATCTATAACATTACGTTATAAATGACCGCAGACCTCTTGCTTGCCCCCCCCCTCTCTGTGGCCACACCGCCCGCGGAAGCGCTGCAAATAGCCTCGAAGCGCCGGACCGTGACCAGCTCGCACCCTGCAGCGATCGTTTCGGCGTCTGGTCTGTTTTTTGCGCGAACCGCGAGCGAATGTGTCAAGCCGGGTGACGGAGACAACAGCTGGGAGCAGAACCGCTTGTCGACCAGCGTGGAGAAATGCGCGTCTGATGCCAATGCCCACTCGCAAAGAGGACAGCTGCAGTGGTGTTTTTTTTCCCCTCCACAATCAGATATCAATTTTCACATTCGAAGGTCCATTTTTTTGCAAATTCAAATTCGAATTTAGAATATTCGTTGACAGCCCTACTGCACATCAAATATATTTTTTTCATGTATAAGAGGACTTGACTGCATGCTCATCTTCTAGCATTGTTTACCACCGTTAAGTCTGTGGTTGGTTGAATTGGGGATAGCTACTGGCTATTGGGGCTGGGTATAGTTTAAAACATGATGATAGCAGTACTAGCCTTGGGTAGTGTCAGTTAAAATTTCAGTAAGCTATGAAGGTATGAAACAATTGATATTATTCAAGCCTAACCAGTACCAATACCAGTACCGTTAAAGTGATTTGGGACCATTATTGTCTCTACTTTCAATACCCATCATGTAAATGTTAGCACTGAGTTGCGTAAAATGCCACAAGCATGAAGCATAGTCATACTTTGACATGTCTTGGTGGTGTCTCAGCAAGCTGAACTGCCAACTCTGTCATATACACTGAACTCAACTTTGCCACACCACAGACTGTATGGGTTGCACCTGCAGGGGTAGTGGGCCAATCACATGTTGCTTAAATCAAAGAATGCTTGCGATGATTGGCTGCAAACAAAACCACATGAAAAGTCTTTTATTCATGATCTGGCTACAAAAAGGGTCGAAGGCAGGAATTGCATGTCTGGGTTAGCTTTGATACTTCTTGGGACTGGGTTATTTTGGTTGATGTGTTAAAGGTATTGAGTACAGATACCCAACTGTACTGTTTATATTGTCTCAACATTAGTATTGCGAAGTTCAAACTGTCGAAACTGATGTGTTGATTCCCCATACTTTATTTAAACATAGCCATTAACATAGAAAATACAAAGCATATTGCAACCAGAACCCAGCCAAAAATAAACACACATAACACTCAATTGCCACTTAGGCCATTAGGTACACTCCATTTATATCAACAAGGGTACAGTAAACAACATAAGCATCTCTCTGTATACTGCAGTACAGTTTGACAGCATCATAAATTACATACTCCAAAGTGACCATAACAATACATTCAGTACAGTTTAGACAAAAACTAAACATTATGACCTTCATGAAAGTAGGATTTATGCAGGACTGTTGTACTAGACTGTATTAGCTTTAACTAGGTGTGCCTATTAAACTGGCAACCCAGTATACTTACATTTATCAATACATGATTATACATATTTATTTAAGTCTATACCTCATAGGCACAAACAATGTTCCTGTACAACAAAAATAAGAAAAGATTGCAATTTGAGAACCCATCCTACTTTAGGAGAAACCAATCTGTACCCATTTCTCTACACGATAAAGCGTGCACCATTTTAAGAACCAATTTATTTCAAAGCATTAATAGTGTCTTAAAATACTCACTCTTGTTCAGAAGAGTGCACAGTGCAGGTGACAGAGACATAGAGCTGATCAGTAGATGGCTTGGCACGGCACAACTTGGCACAGTCACACGTAGTACTTTATCCTTGTCCACCTGTGTCAGAAGTCAGCCGTGTTTCAGCCCTCCTCTCTCTCCCTCTCCAAAATGTTGGAGTTCTCCCTTTGCTTATCATTTGGACATCTTAAAAGTCGATCCCTGGTGTTGTTGGAACATCTTTACTCATGTCATTGTATCATACTCATTGTTAGACACGCATTATAAAGATTTGGCTGCCTCAGTTGCTTTGTTTGATGACTTGACTCGTCGCATGACCTTGTCAGTGAATGAAGTAGACGCATCCCATTATAGGATTAAGTGTCATTGGCTTTATTTGCCGCATAACAGGATTGCATACCAGGTACTGTGTTGCTGGGCTGTAAGTGGGTCCAGTACCCGGCCATCTGTGCTTGTACACTAACATCTTGATATGTGTTTGCCTGCAACTTCTGACACATCAGTCATTTCTCAAAGGCAATATTTTGCCCTTGTCTGCTAGAGTATGGCTTAATTTATTTGGTTATGGTGCAGTAATAATATGCTGTTGGATTTTTGGGTTGAAGCTCTTTTTTTCTTTGTAGATAATGGTTTATTCTACGTCAGCATGGGATGACACAGTAGGGTTCATATCTATTATTCAGCAAGAGGCAAAAATCAGCCCATTATATCTGTGTTTTTTTTTTTTTATTCCAACTCTCCATCTAATATTTATATTAAGGCCAATGGTTTTTCTGTGCTATATATAGCATGGTGGGCAGGGTATGAAATTAACAAAATATTTTGGGGGCAATTTTGGCCCCCACGGTCTAAAAAATGGGGGTATTTTCAAAATGTTTGGGGGCCATCAAAAAATTGTAATTATGTTCTAACAATAAGCACATGAAAAGCAAAACCAACTAAGATAGTGTCTTCACTCTTCAGTAGAAACCACTATAAATGAAATAAATAATGGGTTACATAAAGTTATGGTCGCAAAATATCACTCTCACGTAATCAGTGCAATCTCGTTGATTATGTCTGGAAAATGTTGTAGATGTGACGGTAAATTAATTTCATGAAAATAAAATTATACTTTAATGTCAGATTGTAATACTGTTAAAAATATAAATACATATAGTTTTTTCGAAAACCTGGGGGCAATTTTGGCCCCCGGAACATGGCTTTTGGGGGCATTCTTGGGTTAGGGTTAAAAATGGCCTGTGGCCCTTGCTAATTTCTGACACTGATGGTGGGTCACTGTAGTCCACTCCTTAACTTCGCAATGTATGCATGTTTAAAATCCTTGTAGCCAGCCCCCCCCCCCTTTTTTTCTTTCCTTTTTGCCCCTTTCTGTTCACCTTTCTTCAATCAGTCTGCACTTGAGCAGGAAAAGACACATTAAACAGGAAAAGACGCATTAAATGGAATTAATTATGTACCATCCTTACCGCTTGTTCCTCAAGGCATCTTGTAATGGTGTAGCAACTTGAAAATTAAGTGTCACAGCATTGTCTTTTTTCCCTTTTCAGCAGTTATTTTCAGTACAGATGTATTTAGTTGCAGAGTCTCACAGAATCATTTTGTTCTTCCTCTCTTTAATTTTGAAGTATGCTGAGAAAATAGTGTTTCCCATAGACTATTTAGAGTTCCTTTTTTTTCTTGGTGTCACAACGACCCACATTGTTGTAACCTCCTTAGGTTCAGTTTGCACAGGATTTAGGACTATGATCTCCCTTGTCATTGTACATTGGATTAGAGCTGAAACAATTAATGGATTAGTTGATCAATAAAAAACTAACCTGCAATAATTTTTATAATTTTAAATGTTGGGATTTATTTGATGTCACAAAATGAGTAGCTTTTTTTGGAGACGTTGTGATAAGTATCGCTAGTTGCAGCTGGCATGTGATTAAGCAACATTTGACATACATCAGTATCAGGCCAACCTGGTCTTACTTCCAGGGCATTAAAAATTGCTGCTTGAGCAGTGGCCCTTGGTGTCAAATAAGGATGCACCAGGCTTACAACCAACTCCAGTATAAACCCATCTGCATCATTATTAGCCAGTAAGAGCAATGGATATAGGATCAATAGTGAGAAAGTCCATTTAAGGTGAGTAGGAGGGGAGGTCGATGGGTTCAACAAGCACAGGACTTTGACCAGGACACTGGTGTTTGTGTCCTGTGTGAAAATAAAAGTCAAGGTTAAGTTATTTTGTCACATCAGTTGGTAGTCACATGATTCTAGTGACATAACTAACATAGACTACAATGTTAGTCAGTGTTAATGTTGTCATACTTGCTAACCAAGTACTTTTATTCTATTCTAGACCACGTTGATCAGGGCTATTTTACCAGATAATTATCAAGACAAGACATAATGTCAATTTATAGTGGATACAGCCCACAAACACTTTGATCTTCTCAAGCATCTTCTGCAGTAAGTCAGATGTCTTGATCAGTTTAATTTTGATTATTCATTAGGAGTCAAGAGATTCCTCTTGAATTATCTGCTTTTATATGAGTGAAGGACTGAGTCTGCAGGTTGTAATTGGGCTAGTAGTGAGTATGCATTGCATCAGATGAATTGGTTTCCCTTATTAAGTTAAATTAAGAAAATGGCAGTCTGCCACATTGAACATCCTCAGTGCTGCAGCAGTGGATCCTTCTCTCAGACTGCCTCAAACATTTCAAAGCCCCTTTCCTAATCTCATTCCATCTTAAATCCTAAAGCCTCCCCTCACGAAAAAAACAACTCATCCCTCCCTTACAACACAGTCTCTCCTTTATAATCACAGAAATCTTATCTTACAGGTAGCATGTAATAAATCACCCAGTTTCCAAGAATAATGCTATTAGTATTTGTTCAAATAATATCTGCAGTGAATGCTCTTCCCATTCACTGCAGGTTTGTAGGGAGATGATGAAGCTGTCTTGTCAAAGGGGGCCTGTTGGCAATTTCACACAATGTATGTGAGAATTTCACACTTTAAATAAAACCGTGCTTTAGAGTTTATTTCATGGGAGTTTTGTGTGTGTGAAAGGGGCTTTGACTTTAATGGTGATTTACAGTGGTAGTGCCTCTTTTGTCCTCATACCTACAGCTATCTGTGTCAGGTTTTTCTGCTGCAGTTTGCCATCTGTGAGCGTATCTGCATTATCTCGTATTTCAATTGATCCCTGCAGCATATCTCAGACCATTGTTGGTCTCTTCTGTCAGTCTTTGCTTGACCTCACAGCACAAAGTCGATTAGATGTGACAGAGTTATCTGACTTCCAAAATACAACATTTGGTTTTACCTGTGTCAGTAGGCATTTGCTTGTTTACAGTGGATGAAATGCACTTTGTAAAGTAAAACCCTTTTTCTAGTCTCTTGCTCATCAGTCAAGGTGGAGATAGACACTATACAAATGGACAAAGTACTGTTTAGATTGAGGGCATTAACATTTAACTGGACCAGACAGGAAGGGCACAGGCAGACAGCCTTCCTGGTTAGTTCATGTGTTGTTATTGGTCAGAATTTGGCTGAAATGTTTTGCATAAACCTGCAGGAGCTTTGAGAACGCAGCTTGATGTTGTACCATTTATTTCTGGTCCTGGTTCAGTACACCTTAGTGCTGAGGGCTACAAGTGAGTCATGGACAAATGTGAGGCCCACATGTGACCTGGCCAACAGTTTCTGTAACTCTGTGGAAGCTAAAGCAGATTATTGTAGTAGTCTGGCCTGGCAATCTGTCTAAAGACATCCACTTCACTTCAGGTCACGGGAGGCTTAGCAAAGACGATTTATTGGGCTTGATCAATTCTATATTAATGGCTAAGACAACAATTCATTCTTACTAAGCACCGCTTATGTAGGATAAGATATAAAGTAGAAATGGTCAAGGTTTTTGCTTTAAGTTATCACTATGAACAGGGATGCACACTATGGATTTTTCTATCATTTTTGTATCTTTAAAGCAGTTCATAACCTGTAGTTTATGCACACCTGGGGTAAGAGAGGCTAAGATATAGTGAGCACAGGTGGATGATTTAATATTCCATAGCTCTGACCTAACCAAATCTAACTGACATCACTATTGTTAACACAACAAAAACTAAAACCACTTCAGACTCTTGTTTTTTTTTTTTTTCTTTCAGGAAAGTACATTAACAACTTCACAAACACGCTTTTGGATTTGATGTGTTTTGCTTAAGATTTCAAATTAAAGGCTTTGACATAAACTGTCAAATTAGACATGTCAACTTATTAAAAACAAGCAATTAAAGTGCATCCCTCAATCCAAAAATAAAGGTTTTGTGTTTCTCAAACATTGACTTATTGTGATGGCCTGCCACAGTAACAACACTGACCTGTCAAATTTTGATTATGCAGTGTATTGATTCATACAGGCCCTCCTTGATCTGCTCTCTCACCCTCTCTGTTTATCATGAGACAGTAGCACACCCTGCAGTCCGCCCCCACACACAGTGACAGGGCTAACTTTTAGCATCACACAGCTAACGTTACCTACTGGTCATTAACGGGTTCAACAACAGGGTCGAGCCATTTCCGTGTCAGTGTGGGGACTATTTAACAGCCTGGTAATGAATGTAGCCGCTGCTGCTGTGTTAGCATGGGCTAACTGGGCAGATGTTGAACTAAGTGTTTGCTGGTAAGGCGACTCGGGTGATGGTCCTTCAGCGCTGCATCTAGCCAGGGTAATGGCAGTGACAGAAAGGGATCAGACTCCAGGCACAATCATGTTGTTGTCCTTTAAAACTGTGAAAAATATCCATACTGGCTACAACATGCTTGGCTCTCTAGTTAGCATGCTGCACTTGCTCTTCTTCTTCTTCTCTGCGTTTGTTGGCAGTATAGGTACTGTGCCAGTAGCATTTAGATTGGTTTCTTATGAGCCTCGCTTTCACTATGCAATTGTGTTTGCTATTGGGTAAAATCTCCTGGGAAAATGAAGGCTCGATTTTCAGCAAGAAGGCTGTGCGTCAGCCATTGTGCAACCAAAACAGGAATGGATAACACTCTTTACCCCCCTGGTAGCAGTCAGTAGTAACGTTGGGTACCGAATTTAGTACTATTTAGGGCACTTACCAAATTATGTTGTTAATACTGAGTACAAATTTATGTTTAATCAATTGATGGAGATGTCTGGATGTCTGGATACTGATTGCTTATTTACATATTAACTTTGTGCATTGTGACAAACTTTGAAAGCATGTCTACTGCAGTCTGAGGACAACTCTGTAAGAACTTTTCTCACTGGAAAAAAAATAGTTTGGTGGATAACTAATTCATTGTGGTGCCCACATCACACCAATCCTGTGCAAGTAGCTTGTAATTAATTTTCATTGATCGTGCAATCACTGAGAATTACACTAAATTATGTAAAGACACACAACGCAAGTCATTTGCTTTGCTGAAATTGGATTTGGCAGACTGACATTTAAAGTCGCCTGAAAACATCCTCATTATTTATTTATGCTTTTGTAGGTTTTCTTTTATCTGGCTACTGTTTGAGGCTCCTAATATAATTGTAGCACAGATTGTGTTATTGAATATCAGGCGTCTTCCTATTAGTCAGATAATGAATGTGTGATGTTGAGGCTTTCTGCAGCGTGACATGGCTGTGGATTTAATTTCACTATGCAAAACACATTGCAATTAGGATTTAGCTGTAAAGACTCACAGAGGAAAAATTATTTTACTGCCATTGATTCTGGCTGTGTAACTTAAGGAGCTTTTTGGGTCAGCTGATGAGACATGTCTAATATAAGTTTTAGGTGCTAAGTGAGAAGTTATTTTCAGATGCTAACATACACAAAATTGCAGGCTATATTTATACAATCATGGAAGTATTACAAGCTGCAAGTGGCAGCAACATTTTGTATGGCAGCCATGGCAAAGGCTTGAATGGCACCCACATTTTGCGACAGGGACACAGTAATTAACCCACTGTCTATTTAAATAATGTTGCCTGTTGAGATGAATGTCTTGCTCAGAGTGTGTCATTGTGTGCAGGTAATTGGATAGACGTGGGCTGGAGCATATGATTCAGTTTGTAAAGACACTGCTAATATTGAGCTTTTACATTCACAAACCCTTTGACCAGCTTTTGAAGTTCTCAAAGAGCGTAAAAAAATCAAAAATACCCCCAAACTTTAATTTTAACCACAGTTTCTATTTCAGACAACAGAATTAGTTTGTCACATTGAATAATTAATACGCAGTGGTACTAATGATAAATAAAGACCAAGCACATATTTGAGTAGCTGCCTCTTTGGCGTTAATGATTACCTCACTGCCCTGTCTGACGAAAGTAAAATATGAAAGTAATTGCAGGCTAATTTTATGCCATGTTTTTTTGCATCTTATAAAAGCTGTCAATGTGTGTGTACATGTACTCTGATGCAGAAATCAATCATTGTGCTCTTGGACAGCAATACAATCCAAGTGCTTCTTATAGGTTCCTACTTAAACAGCATAAACAAGTCAGTAATATGATTTGCTCATGAGTGCTTTGGGTGAATGATAACAAAATTGGCTTTTTAATAGCAAACATAGGTGTTGGAGGCTTTCTATTCAAGGAGCTGAGCAGTGCTGAAGTAGAATAATTAAGAGGAGAAAATGCTCATCAGGCGTGTAATTGATGTTTCACTTATTTGCTAAAAGTCATATATTTGTCTCAGACTTATTCACACAGACCTTTAATCAAGACTTAAGCCATCACTTGCTGTTGGAGCTTTATTGCAGCTTTTTAAGCAAAATAAGTCAGAAACTTGAGGGCCTTTTGAGAAAGTTTTCGAATCAAACAGGCCCAGAGACTCTGAGAGGAAGTCCCCACTGGGGAGCTTGTTTTTTTTTCTTTCAGTTTGCATTTGCACCATTAACAGGAACACTACTGTAAGATGGCCAGTGGTTGCGACATCAGTGTCACTTTTGCCTTGATGAATCAAAATCACATTGTATTTCCATGTCAGATATATGCTCAGTAAAGCCTGGACCTCATCGTCAGTCCATTTGTCCTTTTCTTTTTTGTTACGAGCTGTTGTTTGTGATTTGTGTTGTCTGTTGTTTAAACAGTTAATGGGTTTTAAGAATGGTGGTTGCAGGTGCTGCATTGGCTGTGCTTGACCAATCAGCGTACAAAGTTATGTCACTCATGGTTCCTCTTGTGCTGGAAGAAAACTTACTCCCTCAAAACGTCATTCTTAGAACTACAACCAGTCCTACTACATGCGGTGCAGATACGACAAAAATGGGGGTTGTTAGACCTGTGAAAAAGCTCCCCTGGTTCGAAAATGCCTTTGGACATTGTAGAGAAACCCACTTTTAGAGCTTTATTTTCCACTGCCTGAGATTTTTCATGTGTGTGCTTTGATACTTCTGATCCTAAAATGCATTTGAAGTAAAAGAATGAAAAAGAAAGCTCCTGCATAACCACTGGCAAATTATGATGTTCATAAATTATTAAATAGATTATTGTTAACCCCAGATGAATTGTTATGTAACCAGAACAGTTTCCTACATTACAGTAGATGTGATAGCCTAAACTGTTTATTGTTTAGGCTATCACAGCCGTTCATTGTAAGTATGGATTACCTTGAATGCATGACGTGGCCATGTTGAATTTATCACAGTTTACATTGGAAATGACCTGAATAAGGACTGTTGGCTTTAGGTGATGAGAGAGAGGCAACATGACTGAACAGAGCAGATGATTTGAGCTCTGAAATTCCTACATTGTTTAGTAGCTTAAAAAAAATGTCTTTTTCTTTTAGAAAATGATTAAAAATGTCCAAAGATTTGACTCAATCAGTGTGATCAAAGAGTAAAACAGTGGATCTGTGTGTAAATAGGTCTGGCATAAGGCAATTATGTAATGGTTGCAGTTTGCAGCTCTCGTTAACATTACCTCAATATGATATTGTACCTGAACTAAAATTATCCAAAATGCAGTCAAAGAATTACTTATATGATTTTCGACGTACTTGGCTGCTTTTGTTAAAGTCTTGTCCTCAGGAAATGGTCTGGTCCGGTTGCCTCTCCTTGTGTTTCTATCCCCTTCAGCATGCTGTCAGCCAGAGTTAGCATCACCTTTGCAGATCAGTAGCACAGGAATGCCATCCTCTCCCCTCGCTCAGGAGTAAGCACATATTGGGCTGTAAGAGAGCTCTAATTTAAACTCAACTGACTTTTAGCCCAAATTAATTGGCACCGTACCTGGGCTGCAAAATGAAGCCAAAGCAGTTGTGTCAAAACTGCAGCTTTTTCTGCAGCCGCCAGCTACAACAGAGTCCTGTCTGCAGCTGGGATGCTTCCCAGGCCGACTAGCACACAAGGCTGTGCACCACCAAACTAGTGCTCCACAAACCGGCCTGAAAGACATGGTTGGAGTCTTTGTCATCCATGTAATCCCCTGTGTTAAGTCATTAACTGTAATGGAGTTTGGATTTGTCTGTATCTTGGAACATTAGTGGCATACAAAAAGTGCTATCATAAAATCATCTTGAAAGAATTTGTCTTCAGTTTGGATACATCTTACAATATAACATAACTATATTGTATTTAGGATACAGATTGATGTGCAACAAAGGGAAAAGCAGCAGATTTTCACCCCACCAAATGTGTCATCGGTTTAAATTCTACACAGTCTTTGTCCTCCTTGGCTCATGGTTGCCTGTTCCTGTTGTGGCTGATCCCTTCATTGTTTGTGATGCTTCTAAAATAATATTTAAAGCATCCAAAACCTCATTAAAAACTTACTCAGGCTGCAATGGGAGGAATGATAAAAGTCAAAGTAGCATTTTGAGAAAACACAGATAAAATCTGATTATTAAAAGTACGGGGAAAAAAAAGATATAAATTGCCAATTAGTGCCAGTGAGAGAAAAACAAATTGCCTATCAGCACATCTCACCTCAGGATGGAAATTATTGTATAGACTGTTTTATATAAACACTGACATTTCCTCTCTCTGTTTCACAGTCAATAAGCACAAGCCATGGATCGAGACGACGTACCACGGGATCGTAACGGAAAACGATGACAAAGTACTTCTGGACCCTCCTCTAATTGCCCTGGACAAAGATGCTCCTCTACGCTACGCAGGTGAGAGAGGAGGTTTAATGCCGCTGCTGCCATTTCTTTACTCCCTCAGCTTCACTTCACTTGGAATGACTCATTTTCACAGTAAATAAAAGAAGCAAACATACTAATTGCCCTGTGCCATTAAAGCTTTGAGACTGTGTTACATGTAATGGATGCACAAAAGCTGTTCATCTATGAATAATGTAAATTTCATAATGACTTTGAGGACATTGATGTGTTTGAAGATGTAATCATTTTGCTAATGGACTTTTTTTTAAACAAAACTTAAGTCATTATTCTTTTAAAGGAGCTGTGTGTAAGATTTATGGGGGATTTAGTGACATGTAGCGCTGAGGATTGCAGATTGCAACCAGCTGAAACCGGTAGCTGAATTATCCACAGATGTCTTTGTCTCTCCAAAACAAATGGACCAGGTGATTAAAACCAGTAGAAACATATAATTAAGCAGTTTCACGTTAAAAATAAGTGTTTTTTCGATGCCGCTTGTCATGGAGGAGATGTTACCTACAACGCAAAAACACAAATGGCTCTATCTAGAGCCAGTGTTTGGTTTGTCTGCTCTGGGTTCCTGTAGCAACATGGTAGTGCAGCATGATAGTTTCCATGGACAAGGACCAAATCGCTATATAGTAGGTGTGTAGCAGTTCACAAAATTCACAGTTCAGTACAGCAGAACACGGGGGCATCACGGCTCGGTACGTTTTCAAAAGAGCAAAGTGATATAACTGCCAGAGAAATTTCCTTAATTTTTAAGATTTTTGATTTATTAAAACTAACATCATAATGTATTATCTTTGTTGACTTTGAACAATGATGGAACTATTAGGGATGAGGGAGTCCACCATCTATATCTGTATCTGTTAAACCAACTAATTTATCTGTATCCACATCTCTACTCGGATTGGGCGAGTTTGAACTGCACGTGGGTGTGGCTTAAACAGGAAATGGGTGAGACCTAACCAGAAGCTATAGTTCAGATTCAGATTCAGAATACTTTATTAATCCCCGGGGGGAAATTGTTTATTTTTGTAAACCCGATATTGATATGGTTTAATCAGAAATTGCTATATTTATAATTTATTAGAAAACAATTTATTGAACAAGCTCAGGATTGAGCTTTAGATCATTTTTGATTACAAAAGGTATAAGTTAGGTATAAATGTAACGTCACCAGTCGCCGCTGTCATTTCTTTTGCCCTGTCTGAATTAATCAGATATGGCTGCCTAAATACTGTAGGGATAACGTTAGCTTGTGGTGTGTGTGTTGCTCCTCATTCTGAGGTAACGATAACACAACCATTCTTATTTTTTGGTAATTATACACTAAAGACAACATACTTATCATATTATATTCAATTTCTGCCAGTATATCCTCCTAAATCTTCCACACTAGACTATTTGAGGAAATCAAGACCCCAAATCTAGCCTCTGCATAATGCTTTAAAAATTATCAGTATGTCATGGGTAATATATGAAGGCACCGCACTCTTCAGGGTGTTTCAATCTCTCTGTGATGTGGCCATATTTGAGATTATATGTTTACGAATTTAAACCTCAGTAGTAGTAGGGAGAGAATATCTTTGCCTTTGTCGAATAATCATTGAATGCACCCCTGGTAGCGGTCTATATGACCCAGTGGTATTTTGCACATTAGATTTTTATGACATGCCTGTCATATTGACATACAGCTGGCTACCATATCCTCCAGATTGGCCCTTTTGATATTCAGATCAAAATACTCTTTCATGTTTTGGGTTTTCTTTCCCCCTCCCAGTGGAGAGCCACAATTAGTGTGCTTTATATACCAAGGCCGCTCTGGGGTTTTTTAATCACACCAGGATTGACTCTGGCCAGGATTCAAAGCACCACAGCGCTGGAAATGATTTCCCACCATTTCACATCACATGATCTTTTGTCTGCTCACACACATAGCGCTCTTCACTTCACTTCACTTACCATTTTTTAAAATCTCCCATTACTTTGATTTAACAAGTGAGGCTTTAACATCCACGTGATGCCAAATGTAATATTCCTTACAAAGTTATGTGAAATTTGTTCTCAAAAACTCATCGGCCTGGCAGCACACCATTTTTGAGGTGGGCAGTTACAGCAAGAGGCCCATAATTTCTGAAGGGCAGGGAGTTGAATAATATGCCTGTTGTCCGCATGATGTTTGTCTCCTTTCACAGTAAATTAGCGTTGAATACAGTGCTTGGTGCTCCCACTTCTTTCAGCTGGGGCTCCCTTTTTGATGAGCTGAGCTTTGCGAATGAACTGCTTGTCCGTGTGAACTAGCTCTCTCTCGAGACAGAGCAAGCAATCTGGCTTCACGTGGCATCAGGGGTGACCGGCTCTGTTGTGCCAGCCTCCTTCTAGTCGCTCCATCTGTGCCAACAAACAAGGTTCACTGTAAAGCTGACCCACAGGTCAGAGGAGCCCAATCACAGGCTCACAAGTCAGATTAGTGTGAATATGTGAATATTTAGAACAAACGAGGATCTGCTGTATGAGTTTGTATGTGTATTAGTGTGATGTGCTGTGGGGCTAGCTTTAATTGTGTCATCTCTTTGTGGTGAGTTCAGTCAGGCTGATTGGAGCTGAAATAGCTGAAACCAAAGCCCTCTTGCAAACTTGAAAATGAGCTCAGTGTTCATGGATGACTGTGCTCTAAAACAAGCGAGGAACACAAAGCAGGGAGCATTTACCCACCAGATATGGGTTATTTGGTTCATGTAGGAACATTAGCCATTTTTGTTTCTGTAAGACAGATCCAGCAAATGAATGCCAGAAGATATATACAGCATATTGATCTATTAGCCAATTAATATTCTCGGTTTCTAATTCACTGTATTTATTTAGTGCCAGGCGTTTAATGACCTCAGCAGGTCAAGCCTGTAAAATCAATACATACCAGTCATTGTGACAGCCTTAGTTGAGCTGAACCGAGAGGCCGGAGTGAGTGACCAGTGAAACGCTCAGGAATTTCTGAAGCACTGATGTGAGCTGGTCATTAGAGCTGTGGTGAACAGGGAGGCCCACAACTCCCACTGCATGACTGGACCTGAACAGCGGTCCCTAATGTGAAATCCATTTCTAATTGTTTAGTAGGTGAAAACAAAATGACCAGGTCCAACACACAGAAGGCCCTGGCAGGGCTTTTAAACAAACAGCCAAGGAGGAAGGGACTTCATTATTTTTTTAATTTGTACTACCAAATTGCTTCTTAACTTGTGTGCATTTTTAACTATTATCAGAGTGAATTAATCAAATTTTTAGGGTTGGGTACCGAAACTCGGTGCTTTTTGTACTTGGTACCGATTTACGTCGGTACTACCAAGTACCAATTCACATAAAATAAGCGAGAGCGCATGACTCGCACCTCAGACTCAGCAACAATGGCGACAAAAAAATGTGCAGACAAAAGTTAACATGCAGCACTGTTCCTAAATGTTCTCAATAAAATGTTGAAACTGAGAAGTTTAGACTATGGGCCCGAACGACGCATAGTGCATCCAAATTCAGACCCGTTCTTCTCTGTGGATTTTCTCCGCGACCGTGTGTCATAGTGAGAAGCCACGCATATCACATAAAACGGCAAAACTGTAGCTTTCCGACAAGGCCAAGCACTTGTTGGTAATCCAATGTTTTCACAGCAAAAAAAATTGATAAAGTTACAATAAATTGATGTATAACAGCTTTCATACAGCTTTGCACACACATTACTGTTGGATGGATTACTCGCGAACGCAGGCTCGCACAGAAATACCACGCATATCACATGAAAGCGCAGGAGCAAAGCTTTCCACTGATACCACACACATCATTGTGCTGTCATCCCATCACGCTATAAATCCAGATCAATTGTCTACAAAATAAAAACCTGATGAATTTCTGTACAATCCATTATACAGATCTTGTTATCAGTCACTTCATATAGTGAGGAATATCGTATCTTACCACGTCTTAGGCTTGCGTGCATTTCTCCCTGTCTGTCCACATTTGTAGTCCGGCTTTCAAGATGCAAATATCTCCATATTGTCCAGTTGACACGCCATCAAACTTTGTATGACAAGACCAGCCACTTCACCTTTGCGCACCCAGACAACTGAGGCCTAATTATGCATGCATGACAGGGCCGTAGTCACCATATACATTGAGGGGGACACGTGCCCTCCCACCAATGCCCAAAATGTACCCCCAATATATAACTGAAACTGAAAAACAAATATTATCTTGGAGGACATCATTGCACTTGGTTGACTATTTTTCTATGATCTTAGATGTAAATATTGCATGTTTCTTTCAGATAAAACACATTTTTGACTTGTGAATGAGTCAATGGAATTTCTTGCAATAATGAAAAAATACTGGCTATCATGTCCGCCTGGCACAAACCACATGTTTTGGACAACTGTGAAGTGACAGAATGTCCCACCATCATGGTTCTTATATTGCCAGATTCCAGAGAGTCTTCCCTCTTCATATATGGCAGAATATGTCAACTTCCAACTTGCTATGGTGAGATACATGTGAAAATGTATAAAATACAGGCACACAGAAGAACATGTAATGATGGCAAATCCGGTTAGCCCAGATAGTCCTGAAAAAAACCCCAAGATATAGCATGTGTATGTGGCCGTTATAATGACTGTGATATGAGCTTAAAAGTAAAGGCATCAAAAATACCCCAAAAAGACCTAGGGCCCATAGGGTTAAAAAGTACCGAAATAAGGTACCGTTTGGTACCGGTACCGAATTCCAGATACCAGTACCGTATCAGTTCAATTATGAACGGTACCCAACCCTACTAATTTTCCAGAAAATGTATGTGCAGTTAATGTTTCCCCTATAACTAAACAGACCTTTGTACAGGCCAGTCTTTTTTTTAATTGCCAAAAGTAACGCCAAATATCAATTTTAGTGTTTCTGTTATATTTATTCTGTTGTGGCGCACTGCTGTGAGTCCATAAACAAAGCAAGTTTCTGTGGTTCAGGACAGTCAAGTATCTCTTGTCTAAATTGTTATATTCAGTTGAATAGGTGAAGTGAAGATAAGGCTGTCGATATCTGTTACAAAATAGGCTCAGTTGTGAACGACATGCTTTTTTTTGGTTAGCTGAGGTAGACCAGACAATATTAGGTTAACAATGACAGTGATGCTGTTTTACCCTCATTGTTTTCTGTGAAGTTTTCTGGAAGTAATGTAATGAAGCCCAGGCGGTGCATTTTATGTGGAGTGAGCACTGTGCCGGACGTTTTGATACCTTCATACTGTCTAAAATTTCGGCGGGGTGTACGGTATATGACGGTATTTGTGTGAGGCACTACCTACCTTGGTCCACTGTTCCAATATCACCAACTCTGGTTTGGTCTAAATAAACCCCTACTTCACCACAGTTTTTCCCGTGGTCTTTCCCTTCTGTTGCTGCCAGGTTTGTTGACAGTCCCGTAATGTTATCCCCACCATTTGTGGTCACCATGTTTGCCAGCTCAGCAGCCCCTTCCACCAGTAGAGACTGACCTTTGGTGGCACGTGATATGCACTATATCGGTACATCCTCAATATAAGTATGAGTTTAATAGAAAGATGAGCGCCTGGTATTGAAAAATCTTAACGTCTGAATTTCTACATACCCTGGTATACCTTAATACTGTGGTACTGCCCAAGACTATAATACAACAGTAATAATTTTGTTTTAATGAAAGCTCAACATTTAGCATTTCCACTTTCTTCATTCGTTCTTCGTCACTGTTTAGGAGAAAGGAAATAATGGGAGTAACAGAAAAAACAGCTTTAAGATAGGGCTCTAAATCACTAGTTTCATCATGAGGTGATATTATAGCTATTCTTTGGACAATGATACCAGTTTTGCTGATATCACGAAGTCTGCCATGATATAACTTTGATTCAGTGCAGTTCTGGGACCTGCAATTGATTTGAGATTATATCATCTGTCCATTTAACACAGTCTTTACAGAAGAAGCTGCCACCCTTTTTTTTTTTGTACTTTTGGCTTTGAAAGGTAAAAACAACACATAAATGATTGTAACTGGTTAAGTGCAGTAAAGTTTACTTTAAACTGATTCCACTAACACACATAAAACAGCACACAGGATAAGTTAGCCTTCTGGAAGAAATATTTTCATTTTAACCCAAACTATGATCTTTGTCCTTAAACTTCAGGGATATCTGGCTTAAATTTCTGAAGGCAAACTTCTTTCGACAGCCACAAAACATAAATTAACTTACAGAGTGTAGAGTGTAGAAAAGTGCCAAGAGTGGATCATGTGGATTTCAGAAAGTAACTGTTGAATATGTAAAGAAACTGTACGTGTTAAAAGTGTTAAATGAGAATGGACTTTGGTGTGGCACTAGGTAACCCCCATGCCGGGGCAAAGCAGTCAACCTAGTATAAACACTCTCAGTGTTAAGAGAAGTAAAATGAAGGACAGACTCTTCAGAATCACCAAAAACATGCTGACATTAAAAGTGCTGTTTCTGTTGCTTGTAATTGGATGTTCTGTCACTTTCTTGCTAGTTGTTTCTTCTACAAGGAGCTGCTGAGCCATTAATAAAACTGCAAACACTTCAACACAACCGGCTTTTCATAAATGTTTTAATCTTTCCTTTCTTTCAACTGGCAGAAGACTCTTTGCTTGTGAGAAACTGAATATTTTCTGTTGGTGGATTTCTAAGCTTATAGAGAGTATGTTTCCTTCCTGTCCTCTGTGTGTTTTCTCTGAGATTCTAACTTTTCTTTTAACTGATCTGGGTTTATCTTCTCTCCCTTCCTTGTAGAGAGTTTTGAGGTGACCCTCACTGAAGAAGGTGATCTTGGGCTCTTTCTTCTGCCTTGTGCTTAGTTGTTACTATTAACCCACTAACGCAAAAAAACAGCATCCACACTCTTACACAGAAACTCCCGCCATGCTCTGTAATCTTCCCATTTGGTTTTCTCGATTTTATGTTTTTCTCACCCTCAGTTTTTTGGACTTCCAACAGCTGGATGAAAAGTGTGATGTGGGGCTGACTGTACTTAGAAATATCTGTGCATGAGACATCCATTGCAGTTTGCAGACCCTAACAGTTTTTCAGCTGTCACCAGGAAACAGAAAGCTGCTTTAAGACAGGAGTTTTCAGTCACTTTGCTGCCATTTTCTCCAATCTAATCCTTTCAATTAAAAAAATAATAATAATAGAAGGAAAAGCCAATTTTTGACACATAATGATAAAGTAAAATCTGAAAGAACACATGAAATGATTTCACAACCAACACCCATGAAAATTGGAGCAGAAATTGACACTAGAATTGGTATTTAAAGAGGATTAAAGATCAGCGTCTGAAAGGCGTCATCCACATTTGTGGTGCCTCTCTGTGACCTATCAGATATATGCAGGTACAGTGACTCCTGTGGACTTTTCTGACATTTAAGTCTTCAACTGAAAGCTGCTGAGATTGTTAACTAATGCAAACTCTCTCTGCTACAAAGTTTCTGTTGTTGCATCTTTGCCTCAGTGGACCTCTTGAGTTAATTCTCCACCACTAATCTCTACCATTAGCATGGCTGCAGTTGTCATTTGATGTGGATGTCAAGCAAGTTGATATTTCTAACCCCAGTTCTCATCCAGTACTTTTTTGTTTGAATACTGTTGATTATTATTTCATTTAATTTTTAATCATTTTGCAGTAGTTTTGGGTGAGAGGTGAAATTACACAGGAAGACTTTCATTGATTTAAAAAAAAAAAAAAACCAAAAACGTTTGGAGGTATCGTCTGAGGTTTTTTTTTTCTTTCACAGACCTTTTCGGGTTTTGATGACTGAATTGGTGCTTATCACAATGCTTTCATGCTCTTGTAAAGATTTCAATTTCATTTCTTTTAATTCTGTTAATTATTGTTTCTATCATGCGATAGGCTGTAATTTGTATTCATTACAGAGATAAATGATCTTCACTTCAAATACTGTTCTCTGTGTACTTACTTTTTGGGCTTGGTTTCATGAATTTAATTTCTGATATTCTAAGTACCCCTCTGAAATGCCTGTCCACATCTTTTCGGTTTCTGCCTGCATGACTGGATGCAATGTTTTCAAGTGGCTTGGAAAAGACACTCCGTCTTCTATGATACTAAATGTCCCACACCCTCTCCCAACTCCCCCTCCAAGTACTCACCCATATGACAGTGCTTTTGAGCTTCCTCCACAGACACCACCCACCCCAATCTACAACTCCCTGGCACCCAAAACCTGTGGCTGATCTTTGATTTTGTTTTTTGTTTTGCGTGAATTTATGGTTTCGTTGTTAACATAACTTTTCATCTGAACAATGAAATTGCCTGTCTAACGTCAGTTATTCTGAGCAAATTCTCTTTTGGCTCTTGACGTGTTCAGGTGAGATTTGCGGCTTCAGGATCCATGGGCAGAATGTCCCCTTCGAGGCAGTGGTCCTGGACAAGTCCACTGGTGAAGGGGTCATCAGGGCCAAAGACAAGCTGGACTGCGAGCTGCAGAAGGAGCACACCTTCACCATCCAAGCCTACGACTGCGGAGAGGGTCCTGATGGCGCCAACATGAAGAAATCCCACAAGTGAGTCAGCGTCTGCCAATTCAGTGTCTGGACCTGATTTGAACCCTAAGCTTTCTTCTGTCTTGAACGTTTGTCATTCATATATTCACCTCACAGGATGTCATAATGAAATACCCACAGATTGAAAGCTAAAATTAAAACATGCCCTCTCATATTTACGTAGAATCATTTCAGGTGCTTTTGCACCAAACCCATTTGATGTGGTTCATATGAACTCACAGCAAAATCAAACCACTGGGCAAATGCAACAGAGACCAATCACAGGACTGTATTATAGTAGATATGTGAGTTTTACCATGGATTCAAAACGTAAGCTGTAATTAAATCCTTCTGCTGATTGTGTGAATTGTCAAGCGAGTGATATCCAGAGGAGTCTATATAATTATCCAAGATCATTTGCGAACATGAGTGCACATCAGAACTAGTGTAGAAATTTGCCCTCATCAATCAGAATGAAAACAAGGTTCAACAGAGGTGTGAGGAGCTTGTGCTCTAATTAATGTGCTTTGACAGATTCCCATCAAAAAATAAATGAATTATGGTGACAACACAGTAACTCTTCCCTGTATTATGACAGTGTTAACACCTATTCTTAACTGGATGTGGTGCAAACATGGGAACATTAGATTGTTTCAGTTTTTCCAATAATGCATGCATCACAGAACAGGCTACGCTTCGTGTTGCTTGTTTTAAAAAAACAAAAAACAAAACAAAAAAAAAAAAACATGCTCTGGCTCTATTTTTGCAAAGTTTTACTCACTTGCCTCTCCAACAACATATTTTCATTGGTCAAAATCATAAATTGTATATAATAATATGCAGTTATGTACAAGATATATGGATTTATATACAGTCTATGGTCAAAATCTATGCTGATGTCCTTGACGTTTCCATTTCTCCTCCAGTCATGGATGAAGAAAGACTCATTTACAAAGTTGAGGAAATGATTAAAACTTAATAAAACACCACTGTAAGAAAAATCTTAACCTATTCTCATGCCGTGACATAGCTTGCAGTGTATCAGGACAATTTTTTGTGCTCCATCTGCCATAGTTTGCTCGCTAAGTGTATGTAAGGAAGAGTGTAAGACGCCTTTTCTTTCGTGTTTCTACCTGTTTGTCATCATTTATGACAGAGAGGCCATAAAAAGGAGAAGTGAGAGCTGCAACGATTATATTATGAGCTGATTGACAGAAAAGATTAATTGTTTCAGTCATTTTCTTTAAGCAAAACATTTGTTGTTTCCAGCTTCTCAAATGTGAGAATTTGATGCTTTTCTTTCTCATACATCAGAGTATAATGACTGTCTTTGGGTTTTTGACTGTAAAACGCAAGAAGACATTTGAAGACTTCACTTTCGGCTGTAGGACATAACAGGCATTTTCTAGACAAAATGATAAATGGAGAAAATAATCAATACAGTAAAAAGTATGGAAAATGAAAAATAAAGTATGGAAAAATATTTATGTTTCCAGACTATTACCACTGTTCTAAAATACTGTTTTCTAAAATAGAAAATTAGGTATTTCCAAAAATAATTTAACTGACAGATGCCCTTAACGATTCATAATAAATTCTATTTTTGTCACATACATGATGGAACTACATTGAGGAAGGGGAGAATAAAAATAAAACAGCTGTCGCAGGTAAAGCAACTCTAGTCGCAGGATGTGTGTCACTGCTCGCCTGCTTTTCTCTCTCCCACGGTCCGTCACTTCACTGTCTCTGCTCTGATGCTCGCTCTCCCACGGTGGGCCTGTACTACGATGCACGTTTAACATAGCCAGGCTTTCTTTAGGTGAGCTGGCTTCACAGAGCCTAACAACGCCCATCCAGGATAACCAGTACTACAAAGCTGGCTATCAACTCACTCTGTCATCTCTGTGTTTTCCAGCAATGAGCGCATTCATGTGAAAGAGGCGGAGTTGTTAATTAGGAGCGACATCATCATCATGAACTCATACTCATATGAGATGAAACGATAGCCTTTCTGTAAAAAAACTTCTGTTTCGGTGACAGCAAAACAGTTATTTTCAACTAAGTAACAACAGCCTGTAATCATAGGCTACAACAGAATAAAATAAGACAGATAAAACAGATAAAAAATCCTTGTCAATAATTTTGCGAACATCAGCTTGTCTGATTTAACAGATGTAGAGACTAGAAATAATAATAATAATAATAATTTACAAATATTAAAATATTAAAAGTAGGCTAAGGCACATTTAAGAATTATTATGACTTAAATACAGAGTATTTTTCGCAATTTAGTTTGATGACAGGATGAAATCATTCTTAATATCACATACTGTAATAGAACTTTAAAATAATTCCAGACTGTTTCTGCTACCGAACCAAAGAATGTAAAAGTAGTTAATGACTGATGAAGTCTGTCTCATCGAAATGTTATATTTGTAATCACGGGAGCTAATTAACAATGTGGGTTATTTCTTTAGTTTTTATTTCCAGTCATCAGGTGTCTCAAGTTATTCTGAGCTGCAGAGTGTAAAATCATCCACACTGTCAGCTGTCACTCTGAGGATAAAATAAAGTTTACACCATTATAATGCAGCTAAAATCATCATTAGGATGTGTGTTTAGTGTGGTTATAAAGCATCTCTCTGTTTGTTAGAAACTGTTTTAAAACCAGAGTGGAAATAGAAAACTTGGAACAATTAAATATTAATACTGAGCTATTAACATATAGCCTATGTTGCTTTTTTTTTTTTTTTTTTTTAAACACTGTCACTTTGTTAAGCAAACTGGGGACTTTTGCTCATGACATTCTCTGGCCTTTTTGGCTTGGTTAATGCATATTTTAGATATTTACCTTACTGTGGCCAAAATTGTTTACAGAAACACGAAGTTCTTCATATATTTAGCCTCCTAAATTTGCTCCCAAAGTGCACCAGACTGATGTATTTTAACTTTAAAATAGTCAAGCTTTTCTTCCGGGGGGGCATGCCCCCGGACCCCACTAGAAGTTCAGAGGCTCTCTCTTTTTTCACCATACCTGTGTTTACATCACTGCATTATGGTACTTGGCTACAATTGGCTATTAAGAATAATTAAATGTGATGTGAAATATGTTACACTGATATATTTACTCAGATGTCGCATATTCTCTGAAAAACAAACAAAACGAGAGGTCTGGAAATTTGGGTATGGAAAAGTATGGAATTTTGAAATTCCAAATGTGTAGGAACCCTGTCAATAGACTAATCAATAATGAAAAGTTTCATTAGTTGCATCCCCAATGAGGTCCATCTGTAGTCTTGACTAAGAATGCGTATAATCAAGTATTTGTTAGTGAGCATTGTGTGACCACCAGAGACAATAAATGAAATGTAAGACGCCACAGAGCCGACTTGCTTTCAGTCACCAGAAATTGATTTCTCCCGAAGTGTCCATGAAGTTCTGATGATGCAGAATGACAGTCACCAAAATCCATTAAATCAATGAGTCACCTGTGAGTTCATCTGACTTGTTTATTTCCCTGTTGTTTGTAATAAGTCAGCATGAACATAAATGGACCAGAACTCATGTCATCATTGTCATAAAGTGTGATAAATATTTTTGCTTTGAGTAAGCTGTGTCTTGAAACATCCCCAGCTGACAGTGTCCTAACTCAAGCATGTCTTCTTTCAGGGCCACCGTCCACATCCAGGTGAACGATATCAATGAATATTCACCAGTGTTCAAGGAGAAGTCCTACAAAGCCACCGTTATCGAGGGGAAGAAGTACGACAGCATCCTGAAGGTGGAAGCAGTGGACGCCGACTGCTCTTTCCAGTTCAGCCAAATCTGCAACTACGAGATCGTCACCCCCGATGTGCCCTTCACTGTGGACAAAGATGGTAAGAACCTACACCTAGCAACCGTGTGTTACTGCATGTTGGGGAAAAGCTGCGGTGCATGCCAAAGAGCCACAATTTTATTGACACACATCACATTGATCTGTGCAAACGCACGACTACCATTTAGAATTCAAGGCGGCTTGTTGCCTTGTGAGACGATGACGGTCTCCTTGAAATGTCACCAGAGTTGGTCATTCGTGTCGGACCGTAAGATTATTAATCTTTGTGTCTTGTAAAACAAAATTAAAGATCCAGTAAAAAAAGACAGCGATATCCAGGCTCGGCTGATGTGACGCCTGGCTCGGATGAAAAGGAAATGCAGACAGGTGATAATATGAAGAGAACAATCAGTGTGAAGATGCATAATGTTGGCGAAGGTGCTCAACTGTGACAGCTAATTAGTGTTTGAGGTGGAAGAAAAAGATGAGATCAGATCTTAGACAAACAAATTCCATCACTTTCTTTTAATCACTTGCATGCTAATTAGAATCTGTGTGCACATTAGCTTGGAAATGAACTCTCAGTATAGAATCTTAACGAAAATGATGCAAGTCAATGGTACGATGTGGTCTAGAGAGATGTCTGTTAATATAATGTGCATTTAGTTCGGATTGACAGTGAGTCACTTTTGGGCCTTTTAACAAAGATTTCTATTTGGCAGCTTTTTAGAATATTTGAAAATACTTAGATTTGGCGTGCTGCTTATCAGCTCAGAAGGTTTCTATGAGTTTTCTAGCACAGCTGCAGCTTTTGAAATTTAACAAAGAGCGGCCCTGGCACACTCTCCCTTTCTTCCTGCTTGACTCAGGCTTCATCAAGAACACAGAGAAACTGAGCTACGGCAAAGAGCGCATGTACAAGCTGACTGTGACCGCCTACGACTGTGGAAAGAACCGTGCCTCCGAGGACGTTCTGGTCAAGATCAGTGTCAAGCCCACCTGCAAACCCAGCTGGCAAGGTATCAAAGCTCTCCTCTACTCACTGTAGGTTGCCAACCACCACTGTTTAGGTGTGTCTCTGTGTTCAACAAAAGCAACCCAGCGACGCAGAGTCCACAAACAGGCTGCCATTGTCAAAAAGGTTATTTAACTCCTTTAAGCCACAAAGCCTTTTATCATGTTTGAAAGAACCAAAGCACTTCTTAATGAGTAATTACTATTGACAGCTGCTGTATTGACCGCTCACGTGGTGAAAGACATGTTTTCATTCCTTCCTCTCTCCTGCTTCGTCTTTCAGGCTTCAATAAAAGGATCGAGTACGAGCCTGGCACAGGTAGCCTGGCCCTTTTCCCCAGCATGCACTTGGAGACCTGTGATGAGCCAATCACGTCCATTCGAGCCAACATTGAACTGGAAACCAACCACATTGGAAAGGGTTGCGACCGTGACACCTACTCTGAGAAGTCCCTGCACAAGCTGTGTGGTAAGTAAGCTCCAATGGAAACGATTATCGTCAGCAGTGCATTCATGCCTTTTTTCTAAATCCAAGTGCCTTAACATAATTGCCTTTGTCCTCTTTGATTGTTTTCTAGGAGCCAGCTCAGGCACTGTGGAGCTTCTGCCTGCACCCAGCAGCTCCGCCAACTGGACAGTAGGGCTGCCCACCGATAACGGGCACGACAGCGACCAGGTGTTTGAGTTCAATGGCACCCAGGCAATCAAGGTTCCCGATGGCATGGTGACCACCAGCCTGAAGGAGCCCTTCACCATCTCTGTGTGGATGAGACACGGCCCTGGGGCCCACGACAAGGAGACTATTCTCTGCAACTCTGACAAGACAGGTAATGTCTCTGGAAAAGAGAGGAGGGGGAATTGTTTGAAAGATGTTAGCCGCATCTGGACTGCGTCAAAACTCCAGTTTGACTTTTAAGTGAATTGTTTTATGAGTTGATTGGTTTTTAGGCACGGTGGTACAGTGGTTAGTATTGTCACCTCACAGCAAGAAGGTTCCTGGTTCGAACCCAGGGTGGGGGAGCCCTCCTGCGTGGAGTTTGCATGTTCTGCCCGTGTCAGCGTGGGTTTTCTCAGGGGGATTTCCAGCTTCCTCCTACAATCCAAAGACATGCAGGTTAATTGGTGAAACAAAAATATGGAAAAGAAGAAAATTACATTAAGAATATGGAGATATATAGGTACAAAATGTGCAGTGTACAATATGTTGTTAAAGGCATAAAACAAAAGGGCAGCCAACCCACAGTAATATAGATAAAAACCAGCTCACTCCCACAGTGATTTGCAGGTTTTCTAATACAAAGAATATTGCTACATGACAACTACGCCAAGCACAAGCTATTTTTGTTTTTGGTGTTGTTTAGGAGAGAGTGTTTACATGAGTAATATTTGTAAAGCGCTGCTGAAAAAAAGGTCTGCACGGACGCCTTTTTTATTTATTTTTTGTTGAGTTTACAAACTCTAAACTTTTATGTGTGTATACCTGCTATTCATTTATACAGTTAAAAATTACTCATTGGGCTGTTGGACATAAATGCCAGAAATGCACTGAAGCCGCAACAAAAAAAAAAAAAAAAAAAAGTAAAACTTGTACCATACAAATGTGACATCAGACATGCACTCTGTTATCTAATAAATTCAGCACCCTGTATTCCATTAAAATATCTGGTTTCTATTTTCCAAACCTGCGTTAACTCTTCTTGGCAGACTCATTACTCCTGCACATATGGTGTCTGAAAATATGCTGCTAATAAAAACAACTTTGCTACTTCAGGCTATAATCAGTGTTACTGCTCAGCTGGCTTACTAACATGGAAACTTTCTCACCTCTGCCGGCTGCTTGCTGACCTTTCCATTTTTGTCACTAGTTGTAAAGTTTGGTTACAAGCGTCTTGGTCTTATTGACTGTAAAGTCTCTGCCGTGGTCAGCGAGAGGCAGTTCATCAGCTTCTGTTTGACTGCTTATATAAGACGGATTACATCAGGACGGCTGCAGCCTGGACAGGAAGCTCCCATACACATGATCTCAGCACCATTTATGATCTCCATTCAGAGCAGTGTCTGTTTCACATAAATGTCTTGCATTCAGGTCATTTCCTCTACATTTTAGTTTTGAATTCTCAATACTGAAGCCCAATGTTAAACACAAACTGTGACCCACAGACTTTAGGTTTTGTGTGAAGCTATTATGTTCAGTATCAATTTATTCTGTTGGTTACATATTCATTTATTTTTTTTTATTTTTTTATTTAATGGCTGTTTATCATGGCTCCGTCCAGCAGGGGCTGTCACTGTTGCCATGACTTCTTCTTTTATATTTTCCTTGTTTCCTGTGTCTCCAATTAATTCTGCTTTAGCAATGTCTCGAGCTTCGCCTGAGGCAGGGATGTTTCTCCAGCCATGGCTGTCCCTTAGTATGGATAATGTGCTGCTATTTTCCCAAAATATGATCGGGCTGGAGTCCAGAATCTTATTTCTGAAACATGATATGCCACTATATTACTAAATGGGTGGCCTGTTGTTGATGTTGATAATCCTAATCAAATGAGAGGAAGATGCAACCATTGAGGTCTGTTCATGGATGATAACAGTCCACATTTAATTTGAATTATATGCAGCTATAACCTGATGCGCTCTAACTACAGCACATGACATCATATGACTGATTTTTATTAGATATTGCAATGGACTAAGTCTATAGATGCATATTGAGAAAGGTACTATAATATAAACTTTTGAACCTTCAAGGCTTAACAGCCAGTTGCTGTTTGGTATGAAGATTACATGTTCAAATGAATTCTGACTCTTTGAGTTGTGTTGTTTTAAACAGCTAAAGAGCTATGGTTGCATTCCCAGATGAAAGAACAGTACATTTGTTAATAGCAGTTGGTTGTGTTACTGGTTTCAAAGTGGTCTTTTTTTCTGCTTCTGTGAAATCCTGTTGAGGCATGTTTGAAAATTATAAGAGGAAAAAGCTCCATGAGTAAAATTGTCATGGGCCGATGACAAATCCCAGCAGCAATCTGTTATTTGTTTAATCATAAGGCACATGGTGACAAGCTTGTGCTTGTAAGTTTTGGTGTTTACAAGTAATTTACCGCCCTCCTTGGTGTAGTCATCAATAAATACAACATATTAATGCCATAGGCTCCATAAGATTTGTCTTTATTATGTGATTGTGCCGTAGTTGCTTTTTTTTTTTTTTTTTGCTGCTGTGGAAGATTCAGCAGTTAAGTTTTTAAGAATTGTTAACACCAGAAATTGTCGCCTTTTCAGTCTTGTGTTGGATAATTGATTAAAATATAATCAAGTTTCCCTTTTTTACTAGGTTGATGTTACTTTTACTCTTATTCTGTTAGGTACTTGTGTTAGCTTTACTCCACGCACACTCTGCATTTATTGCTCTACTGCTGTACTGTTTCCTTTAGGGCTGGGCAATATATTGATGTTATATTGTTATTGTAATATAAGACTAGATTTTGGATATCATATTGTAAGTAATGTCTTCTCCTGACTTTTAAGGCTGCATTACATAAGTGATGTAATTTATAATGTTTTATCATTTGCCTTTACCCACTTAGTCATTATATCCAGATTACTGATGATTATTTATCAAAAATCTCATGTTGTAGATGTTTCATTTAAGTACCAGTCACCGCCCAGCCCTAGTTTATATTCCTGTGTTGCTGTAGTCTTTTACCAGTGTCTGGCACAAGAAGTTTGTTCAGGATTATTAAAGTTCTGTCTCATCTTATTTACACTTAAGTTTTAGAGCTACAGTTTCATATCTTAATCCCCCCTCTAATATTCTCCGCTGCAGACATGAACAGACACCACTACTCGCTGTACGTCCACAACTGCCGGCTGATCCTCCTCCTCCGCCAAGATCCATCAGAGGCAGAGAATTACAAACCAGCAGAGTTTCACTGGAAACTCGACCAGGTCAGCTGCCTCTAAAACTTTATGTAGAGAGACTAGAGAGTCTGCGTTTCATGATATTTAACCAAAAATAAATGTAGTTACAATCCCAGTCTTAGCTTTTCGTTTGCTCTGTTGTTTTTTTTGCAGGTGTGTGACAAAGAGTGGCATCACTATGTGCTGAATGTGGAGTTCCCCACCGTGTCTCTGTTTGTGGATGGAACCACCTTTGAGCCCTTCCTGGTCACAGAGGACTACCCACTGCACTCCTCCAAGATCGAGACTCAGCTCACCATTGGTGCCTGCTGGCAAGGTAAACTCTTGAGTACATATTTGGAGAATTGCTATAATATTATGAGCCATATTTTTCTTGTAACAAAAATATATTAATTTACAAATCTGAGGCGCAGATACATCACAAAGAAAGACAGAAATCTCTCTTGTCTATGATTTCTTTAGTATTTTAATAAAAAGATGCTTCAGTGTTACCTGATTATAAAATATGTAGTGTGCATGTTATTTTATTAACTCTGTTAGATTCTCCAATGGTGCACCTCATATTTATCATCTGAATCTCTACTACAGATCCTGAACCTTCCTCCCTGTCTCTCCCTGCTCTCTTGTTTCTATCCTTTACAGACAACTCAGGACATGACAATGACACTGAGTCAGTCTCTGAGCCCACCTCAGGTTGCTCAAATCTTTCCCTTACTCCTCAAATATGTCCATGTGTCCTCAATGTCCCACCAAGCTAACTGCATCCTCATATCATTTCGACTAGAATGATTGTTACACATTCTAGATACAGAAGGAGTCGTTTTTTTCATATCTGTTTGGAGCATGATGTGGTATGGATGAGTGTGATTTTAATGCTGCCTGCATACTTTTTTTTTTTTCCCTTTTTCCGTTTTCCTCATTCCCCATTTTTACGTTCCTCTTAGTGCAGCAGGCAGACAGTTGATACACAAGCAGAGCAGAAATAGACACATACTGAGCACAAAGCTCTGACCTGGCTGCAGCATTTTGGTCATGCAGGCTCTTCTTTCAGAACATGACCTTTGGGTTAGAAGCAGTAACTCCTCCAGATCAGATAACAAAGCTACAGCACCACACACACACTCACACACATCACTGGATAACTGTGACCTTGAAATGTGCAGGTCCAGGTTTGTCTCTGACTCTGCAGTGATGCAGGAAGACATGATTATTCCTCCTCTCATTTGGCAGGACTGATGCACCTCACATCAACACTGACATACTGAATTATATTAAAATTTCAAGGCTCATCATTTTTGTGTACTTCAAGCATTTTGCAGTCTTCAAGATGGTTCTTTTATTTTGTGAAAATGATCAGAAAAGATTTATTTCACCATTGTCTTATATAATTCCTTCTTTGAGTTTCTTTTTTTCTGTTGATGTCATTTTTCCTCACAGTAAGACAGAAGCTCACCCTGTTAATGCAGATGGTGCATGTATAAGACGTGCATAAGGTCATCCATCATTCTCCTGTCTCCCTCACTGGGCCTCAGGCCTTGTAAGGGCACACATACTAACTTGCATGAATGCCATTCACGCCAGCTTTGCACATTGAAACAGCATGCTTGAATCACCCACCCAGAAATGGTGAAGTCTGTGGAATGTAACTAACTTTTTTTTTATATGTGTGTGTTACTGTTTTCTTCTCCTACTGCTATCGTGACGTGCCCAGGTGGAAATGCTCGAATGGCTCAGTTTTTCCGGGGAAACCTTGCGGGGCTGATGATTCGCTCTGGCAAGCTGGAGAACAAGAAAGTGATTGACTGTTTGTATACCTGCAAGGAAGGACTGGACGTGCAGCTGCCTGAGGAGGTAGCTTCAGCTGTCAAGGTGAGTAGAGAGCAGTGTTTTAGAGACACAAAGCACACCCAGCCTCAGTCAGGCTGGAACTCAGTGTATTTGTTTGTCGAAAAAATGGTCTAACTCAGCGGTTGCAAATCTTTTTAGGCTTGAGATTCTATTAAGAGAAGCAAAGTGTACATTCAACTGCAGGGTGGGCACCAGTATCAGTGGTAACCCCTGTATGAGTGCAATGAGAAGCTAGCCAGTGGTATACACACACAGGGACTCACATGTACTAACATGCACACAAAAACAACAAAAAAAAAGCTCTGTTTAAATCACTCAAAGAGGGAGCGTAACTTCATTTTCCGCTCAAGATGGCATAACTCCACTATATCTTTACATAGCAAATAGTTACTTGTTGCTATATTAATGCTCTAAATATTGTATAGAGGTCCTTTAAATGTATATTGGCCAAAAGTTGACCATTGCAGCTGCATGGTTGCCATGGATGGGTGTGTGTATTACACATGTTAAATGACTTTAACTAGCTCGACACATGTTTATAAGTATCAGTCCAATAGCACACACTAAAACATTTTGGTTAAGAGTGTTGCATTAGACAATCCTGCCTCAAATCACACAGTCTGTAATCTTCATTTCTTCTCTCAGGTTGAGTTTAACCCCAACCAGTCCTCTCTGACTGTTGAGGGTGACGACATTGATGCCTTCGACAAGGTCATGCAGCACATCTCCTACTTGAACTCCCGCCAGTTCCCCACCCCTGGCATCAGGCACCTTCGCATCTCCACCACTGTCAAGTAAGAAGCCAAAAATACTTCACTCGATGTTATTATCTCGTGTCAGTTCACTTGTCAGTCAGCAGCAGCCCAGCGTTTGTGGAACAGGTTCTTTCAGCCTAATAGACATTCAGAGAGGATTCGTCTTCCTGCTTTAAATGTAAAGATGGTTTCATCAGGTAAAATAGAGGTCAAGAGTTCTTCCTAATTTCCATAACAGAGAGAGTAAACATGAGATGTTTGAAGGTTGGAGAGGGACAGAAGAGCTGTAAGATTCTGCATTTTTGTTTTTCACTTCTCTTTGATGTAGTTTTTATGACAATGATGTATTCAGAGGCTGAAATGTGAATAACAAAACAGCATCACAGTCACAGATGATGTATGAAAAGACTGTATTACGACTCAGGTTTCTGCTGAGTACACTCTAAGTTCACCTCCAGTTAGTGTTGCAGTTTAACATTGCTTCTTATTTGCATATGCACAAATCTGCACCAACACTGCGTTTTATTGGGCAGACTTAGCAAATAGACCAAAAGATGAATTTTGCTTATAGCTTCAGTTTCTACCGTGAGGGCAACTTCCCAGCTGTCAGTGTCATTACATCTACATAAATGTAGAGGAGGCTCTGTAATAAGCAGTTTTTATGTGGAGTTGTGTTCACAGCGAAACACAAAATGGGTCTATTTTTTTTTTTTTTTTTACCTTTTAAGATTTCTCTCCACACCATTAAGTACACCTGTTTACAAGCATATTCCCGTGTTTTTATGTTCCTTTCCCTCCTGAAAAGAGCATAATATTTACTACACGTCTGAACAGTTGGAGCACGTAAAACTGCACGCAATTACTCCTGAAAAGAGTTTCTAAAATTGCTCCTCAGCTCTTTCTAACAGACCAATTTTACAACTTCACAGCTTTTAAGAGATTTTGAAGCTGTTATCTTCTACGATGCTACAAATTCCTTGTTTCCTTTCCTACTGTTGAGTCCAAATGGCTCAAATTTATTCACCTCCATGTTTGTTCTGAAGCTGTAACAGTCCATCTCAGTCTGTCTTTCCTCATTACCCTGTCTGAGCCTTGCATACATTAGATACTACAAGCAGGGCACATTTAAAATGCCCTTGTTGTCTTCCAAAGCAGAGGGAGAATGGCAAATTGAAGAACTATTCCAATGCTGGAAAGATGGTCTTTTTTATAAAACTGGGCTGTCTATGCAGAAGAAAGATGCAAATAATTTTGAAATTGGTGCGTTATGACGGGAGAAAACGGGCTGTGGCATTTGGTTTTGCTCAAAAGGTAGAAACTACTACTAATGCAAGAATGTACTGCGCCACTCAGGACCAATAAATGCTCCCACTGGTGGATGACATAATGCAAGCTCATCCATTTTGACACAGGACGCATTGTATTGCAACAGAATACTGGTTTATATTTTATCAGCACTGCTTGGTTTTATGATTTGAGCTCAGTTTATTCAGCTTCTGTTTTATTCATTTATGTGTTTACACATACTATCCACATTATTATGACATAAAGCTAGTTGAAAATCAGCAAAGTATCCCTTTTCTTTAAAAAAGGATAAACAATACAGCTATTCAAACTTAAATCTCCCCCCCAGATGCTTCAACGAGGAGTCCTGCGTAACCGTACCAGATGCCGAAGGTTATGTGATGGTGCTGCAGCCCGAAGAGCCAAAGATCAGCCTGAGCGGCATCGACCACTTTGCCCGCAGCGCTGCCGAATTTGAGAGCCAGGAAGGTGTGACGCTTTTCCCAGAGCTACGCATCGTGAGCACCATCACCCGCGAAGTGGAGGCCGACGCTGAGTCTGAAGCGGCAGAGGGAGCTGATGACGACCCTACGGGTGAGAGAAGTGCACATATGTCCTCTACATTATCCTTAGATAATGTTAGAGAGGATTGTAGATGTAGCCAACCTATTTTCCATGGATTAGTTGTGTTGTTTGTTTAACAGTCTGCTCATCCTCTGAGTTATATAATTTCGACTTCAAAACTACCACATATGTAATCTTAGTCTTGTGCCACCTTAGTTGCCGTGGTGACACTGAATGTACAGTTAATAGCGGTGTGTAGATGTACAGTAGCTGGTGATGGTGAGGAGGATTACGCCTGGAGGCAGAAGGCACTGGACAGACAGAGCGAGAGGGAGGGAGGAAAGAGATAAGTTGTTTACTGCTTTATGGGAGGGGCAGTGACCAGCCAGCCATCTGGCTCGTTGTATGAGCTAAGACGTGGAGAGACAATAGATGTGACACAGATACAGGGAGATGCAATGTCCTGTGGTAAACAGCAGGCCATATGGGACAAAAGGGCTTACAGAGATCTATTGCTATTACCTGCATAAGCCTGCCCCACCTTCCACCGCCAACAAACACGAGATGTCACAGCAGATGACTAAGAATCACCTAATAGCAGCTTCCACAGAGTCAAAAGGTGCAAAATGTACATGCATAAAATATTCATGTTTCACAAGCAAAACGGACATGACAGGCTGCCTCAGCTGGGCTGTTTAAATATAGTAAAATTTTATATGACTTTTTTCATGTTTTACACCTCTGTTCTTAAACTAATTAAAAAATATATAATTACAGAGGACTTTATAATTAAGACTATTAAACTACCTGTGTCAACAAAGGAGCACCATACTTCTAGTAACACTAAACATTGATCATTATTTGCTGTTAACAACGCTAGTCAATCTGCAGTAGTTCATGATGAAGGACAGCTGTGATGACTGTGTGTATACATGTATGTGGCACAGTAACAGCATAGCTAAGTCTAGCTGCTGTCCTGACAATGGAGGTTGTAGAAGCTCACTTTGAACTGTACTATCGCTGATCATTTCTAATGATCAAACTGAGGTGGCCCATATCGTGTTATCTGAGATGCTTACTCATCTAGATTCAGTTCTTCATCCTCCCCCTCTAACCCTCACCCTGTTTTCCATGAATTGCTCTCTAAAATAAGACATTTCAGCAGCTCATTAACAAGTCGTTGTATTTGTGAACTGGAAATTTCACATGAATAGAAAGATGTTTTAATCTTGTGAAAAGAAAAGTGTATTTTGGTATTTTGTCGTTTGTTTACTTTCCTCTCTTCCCTTTCACCCTTTCTTACTCGTGCACTGAGTTGAACATGCCTATCAGAGAGATTTCTCTTATTGTCGCGTTCTGCCAGCAACAATGCCGATTCAACATGCTGAATCAGCCAAAAAATAGCCGACATGGGCTGACTCTTGCCAAGGATGTGGGACACACCGCAAAAACTAGGGCAAGAGACGCTCATTGACGGCCTGACATTGACCAACGGCTGACTGCCTGCTTGGTGTGTCAGGGTCCTAAAGAAATGAGTTTACTAGATTTGTGTAGCCCACTCCTCAGTTCTGCTTGAGGCCAGTGGTGTGAGGTACATTAGCTGCTGCTAGCATAATACATCCAAATGTCTGACCCAACTGTAAGCAGTTGTATTGTGGGTAATGTAGGCGACAAGTTCTGACAAGGAACACGAATCCATGAAATATAAATATCTGCTCTGTTCTGCTGCTGTCCATCGTTAGTCCGTGTTATGAGAGCACAATGCTAAATAAGTGGAGTATTCTTTTAACACTAACGGCAAACTTGAATTACAGACCCAGGACAATAATAAATTTGAGAAGAGCCCAACAAGTCTTCATTCTAAATCTTTTCTCCATTGTTTATTCAGTCCAAGAGACGGTGGTGTCAGAGGAGATCATGCACAACCTGGACACGTGTGAAGTGACTGTGGTGGGAGACGAGCTGGACGGGGAGCACGAGGGCCTGGAGGTGGACATGTCCCAGCTGCAGCAGCACGGCCTGGAGATGAGCTCCTCTAACCTGGGCCTCGTCATCACCGGTAAAGATCACAAAGCTGCCAGAACTAGCACATCGTGGTGATATGACGGCAAAAAATATCTGCTTGACACAAGAAGTAAAGTCTTTGAAATCTGTTTAATAGATGCCTCGCGGGTAAACAATAAAAAAAAATATGGAACCATATATAATGTGCATGTGTAAGTATTTAAAGTTTAGGCACAATCAAAATGTGAACCAGTGTGATTTGAAGTCAGAGTTACCACTGTCTCTCAGGGTATCTTTTCTTTAAAGCAATATATTGCTGAATTTTTACAAACAGGTTATTCCACAACAATACTCTACTTTAACTTTTCAGGTGACTTTTTGCTCAAATTTCTCTGACACAAGCTCCCCTCTGTGTGTTCCAGGTGTGAACACCATGGCCAACTACGAGCAGGTCCTGCATCTAATCCGTTACAAGAACTGGCACACTGAGGCTCTCTTTGACAGGAAATTCAAACTGGTCTGCTCCGAACTCAACGGTCGCTACATCAGCAATGACTTCAAGGTCGAGGTATAACTGAGCATTTGTCAGTTACATCACATAACAGTGACACATTCATGACAGAGGTGTGCAAGCAGTGGCTGTATGTTAACTGAAACATTCCTTTGTATCCTCACAGTACATTTAGCTAAAATGGAGAGAGCATTTTGTCACAATGTGTTTCTGTGTTTTATACTTTTCAGGTAAATGTAATCCACACAGCCAATCCTGTGGAGCATGCCAACAACGCCATGGTGCAGCCCAACTTCATCAACCCTGTACATCATGCCTCTGTAGATCTGTCCGGTCACAACCTGGTCAACGCTCACCAGGCCTCAGGTACCGCAGCATGTGATACCTTTTTGAAATAATACACAATGCATCTTTTTTTGTCCTTTGCATCATACAAACCAGGACTATGTACAATATTTTTTTATTTTACTTTTTCTACTTAAGTATATCTTCACAACTAGCAGTGTTAAAGGACAGAAATACAAAGAATGAATTTCAGTTTCAGTTTCAGAGATTTACATTTTGCCTAAAAACAAACTTTCAGGCATCATAATATATAATCTCTCTATGAACAGTGATTTGACTTTGCGCCTGCCGAAACTTCACAATTGCCACAGTTGGTAACTTTTTTAAAAAGAACTTCTTGTCATATTTGACAGATACCTATCAATCGATTTTCTGTAAAACACATATCCTCTTAAGGGTCATGGGGCGACTGAAGCCTATCCGAGCTGACATTGGGTGAGAGGCAGGGTACACCCTGGCGTGCCAAACTATCATAAAGCTGACACATAGAGACAGGCAACCATTCATGCTCACACCTACGGGCAATCTACAGTCACCAGTTATCCTAACCTGCACATCTTTGGACGGAAGGAAGCCAGAGAACCTAGAGAAAACCTACGAGGAGCCAGGAGAACTTTTGCAAAGAACCAGGAGTACACGCAAACACACAGAAGGACCCCAGCTGGCCAGCAGGGTTTGAACCTGGAACTGTTTTGCTATGTGATGACAGTGCTAACCACTGCACTAACATGCTGCCCATGGGACAGATAATCTGTAGCCCCCTCATAACACTTCTAATGGCTTTTGCACATGACTGAAAACAACCAGTCAAAGCCAAAGAGACTCTAATGTGGGTATCAATCATGTCGGTCACTGCTTTAGAGCTGTGGTAAAACTGTCAAACTAGGCAGCGCTGATCAAACATGAATCAAGATTGTTTACTGCTATGCCTATTTTTCACCTCAGATGTTTTCAGAAATATAATAGTGTACTGTTTAGCTGTAAATTGAGAGAGTTTGTGAGCCAGTGCTGCCTTGTTTGACAGTTTGACCACAGTTCAGGAGCTTTGATTGACAGCTGCATGAGCGACTCCTCAGCTTTGGTCATTTTCATGCAAATGCCATCAAAAGCAATACGAGAAGTGACATCTTCAGCAAATATTAAAAAAGTAACCAACTGCAGCTTTGATGCCAAGCGTCAAAATCAACCCAGTAATCTGTTGTTGCTGTAGAAAAAATATTTGGCCTCTGGTGTGAAACGCATTGCTGAGGTTGGATTACAATCTATTAACCAGAAGTAGGACACGTAGGAAACGCTGGGTGTTCGCCCCTCTTTTTTTTTTTTAATGGCGCAAGTGCTGTCTGTGACATCTGTACAGGCGGTGGTCTTAACACAAACCTTTTATTTCTTGGCTTTAGTAATCCTCTGGGCTGTCAGGCTCACTAAGCCTGCCACGCAAAAGAAAGGGCCATTCTGCTAATATGGGGCAAAGCGGAGCAGAGGGAGACAGGCAAAGCTATTTAAAGAAAGACGCACACCTAGAGCTGCCGAAAGCATCTGCAGTTTACTAAGAAACCATTAAAATCAGCGCTGGCACACCATGAAACTACAGCCCTTGAAATGCCCTCAGACAGACGTGGATGCTTTGTCTCCTCACATAAAACTGTAAAATGTTTTTTATGTGCAGATTAAATATAGTTTATGTCTAACCTGTAATTTTGTGTTTGTGTGTTTGTGCTTTGTCACAGTTGTTCCCAGCGCTGCCACCATTGTCATTGTGGTGTGCGTCAGCTTTTTAGTGTTTATGATCATCCTGGGCGTGTTCCGCATCCGAGCCGCACACCAGCGAACCATGAGGGACCAGGAGAACGGCAAAGAGAACGAGATGGACTGGGATGACTCAGCTCTCACCATCACCGTTAACCCCATGGAGGTAAACACACACAGCGTGTCTGCTGGGAGGCAAAATGGGTGAACATTTTTCTGGTGATTAGCCAGTGAAAAGCTGAACAGAATTTCACTTCTCAACAAAACGTGGTGGGGTTGCAGCCCAGACAGCTTTTCACCTGCTAATGCTGTCTGGGTGATGCTGTGACTGTGGCCTAGTCTCTTCCCCCTAGGACGGGGGAAGAGACTTTGTTATAGATATTTATGAAGTGTTACCTCGCTAATTAAGATAAAAGAGTTGGATATCAGTAGTTGGATTATGCAGTGCAACCAGTTGGTCTTGTGAATATTTAGAGGAGTTTTCATGTCCCAGCCAATAAAGTCTCACCAATATTTTTGTCTTCCAAAAGTCTTCAGTGAAAGTTTCGAATCAGTGAGTCAGCTTGTGGGCAGGATTTAATATTTGTACAGGGGAATCGTGCCTTTTCGAGTCATACATGGGCTTGCAGCTAATTTATATTTATCTATTTTTGCTGATAGTAACAATAATCCAGCGATTAATGCCTGCCATACACCCCCACTAGTTGTTCCTCCTTTTCCACAGTACGAGAGAAACGAGACTTGTTCATGTTCTTGCGCCTCCCCAGAGTTTTCCCCATTTTTACTGTCTACCCAGTTTGCGTCTTGTTGTTTCGTGCAGGAGAAAGCTCAGCTATTCTTCACTATTTGCATGAGCTATATCTAAAATCTTAGAAGCATTTAACATGTTTGATTTTATCACAACATCAAGACGAGAAAAACACTGACTTAAGCCAGCTTGGACTGAGTTTTATGACCACATTTCAGCAAACATTCGAGATTAGTGGTGGGAAAAGTTTCATGATTTTTATTCTGATGCTGGGAATTTGTCTGTGACAGTGAAACCACTTGAAAAGTAATTTGGTGCAAGGCTGGCATAACTCATCTTACAGTATCTGAGCACCAGTTTGACAGGCAGTGTTTTACTTCCATTACTAGTGGAAAGTTTCAGGCCTGTGTCACCTCTGAACGCACTCAGCAGTAGTCAGTATTGTGCCCTGGTGCATCTGTAGCCACACCCAACACAGTGTCCTGGTGTACATCTGTATATCACTGCAGCAAGGTTAAAAGTTAAATCCCTGGAAGTCACTGAAAAGGAGATTTTAGGTGGATGGTGGATGTGCTACTGTATTTTCATTTTAAGAATTGCTGCTGCAGTATTGGCTAAAGTAGTCGGCCAAAATCCCATCACGAGTTAGAGCAGAGAAGAGCTTCACTTCAGTATTTAGTGAGCCCTCCTAGATTTGTGCAAATGTGGTCCAGATTAAACTCTGTTGTGGGAAGTGGACGGCAACAGTGATGAAGTAGTGAAATACAAACGGTCTCTCGTATAGCGTTCATTGAGAACCCAGAAAGGCTGAATTCAGAATTAGATCTTTTGTTTCTTTTGTCCTGAACATCACAAACCAGTCGGATGGGTTATCATGAGTGTGCTGTGTGCAGCTCATGTTGTTAGATGATATTTCAGTTTGGAAGCTTAAATTTAAAGTGGCCATCCACTGTAGCTGGGCTGTACGGTGTAAATCATTACCACAATATTGATAAAGATATTTTCTGATATCAGTTGGTATCATGATAAAGTCAAATGTAAACAGAATCACAAACAAGGCAATTGGCTATGTTCTGCAGTTTTGTATTAAGTGAGACCAAACTCATGTTTTCTTTAAGATATTTAGGACATTTCTGTTTTAATTAGACAGCTGGTAGTACAGAGATGACAGGAAATGAGGATAGAGAGAGAGGTAGGGAATGATGAGTGGGTCATGCCCTAAATTAAACTAAAATTTAAATAGTTTGTAGTACTGTTTTTAGACGTGTTACCTTTAAAAACAGACATTTGTAGAATAATTAACACAAATGCACTGGGAGAAAAATGCAAAACACTCAGACACTCAAAATGGTTTTTACACTGCCAGAAAATAACTTAAGACTGCATTTGGTATTTTACTCCCAATAAAACCTTGAACACAGGGTTTTACTATTTTGAATACAAGAACTTACTTACTCACCTTTTCAAGAATTACCCATCTGAAGCCTCATTCAGCATGAGACTGTTATTACCTGGGGACCTCAGGTAATTTGTAATAATTGTGGAGGCCATCTGTGATCTTAATCACATATGAATCTGCCACATCCGCAGTTTGTCTAAAAGAATTTTACTGCAAAATTACTGCCTTTATTTCACCATATACGTAGGTCATTGGATAACATTAGTCCCCAGCAAATCAGCATTTCTGTGATTTGAAATCATGTTCAGGTTTTTTTTTTTCTCTGCGCCTTTTTTTAGGGTTCCTGCAGATCCTTAAAAAGTCTTGAAATGCATGAATTTAGTAATCCAAGAATAAAGCCTTAACTAGGATGAAGATGTCTTGAATCAGTCTTTCAAAAGTCTTAAGAATGCTCAGACATGCAACATTGGATTTTATGAATCATGTGGGTTTTTTTTTTTTTTGTTTTTGTTTTTTTTTCCGGACATTGCATTGTGAATTTTCAAAATAATTGGTCACCTCTGTTTAAACAAAAAAATACAGAAAAAGAAATCACCAAATGCCTTTCACATTAACATCACACAGATCAGGATAGCAGAACCAGCAACATTGTGCTCAGAGCAGAGGATCCACTGTCTGCTAACCAGCTGTCACTGTACCCTGGACGACATGGGGAAGAGCAAATTCAATAAAAATTGGCTATTTAACCAAGATTTCGCGGCTTGGCAGGCCGTTACAAGTCAATACACATGAGGCTCAGTGTATTTTTATTTTTAAGTTTTTCAATCCCAGCACAATGGGAATCAAGGCAGTGGAATACCACATGCAAAGAGAGACACAAAATCACTAACAAACACCAGATATTTAACGGTTCTGCTCTACTGTTGTCTCCGACACAAGACAGAAAAGTTCTGTTTTATCTTACAATAAACATTTGGACAAAATTGTCCCTTATCCTAAGTAATTGATGTTTTTTTGTCTTAAATTTCATTCCAAGAGGGATTGAAAAAGTTTCAAATCTAACTTGCTCAAGCTGTAGGAACACTGTCTTTTCTGCATCTTTGCCAGTGGAGTGTCATGTTCGCTACACTGGCAATTAAAAAATGAAAGTATTGAGAGCATTTTGGGTGCAGGAGGCTCGTTTTGCTACGCAGTATCGAGACCAGTTCGTAGAATGAGTTAGCATCAAGTACTTAAGAAGGGCGAAATCTGGAAAGATGATGAGATGAATGAAATATGACGATGAGTGGCGGAATCAACACATTAAAATATCTGCTATGGTGCTGTGTAGTGTTTCTATGTTGTGTAGAGGAGCGTTACAAATGACTGTGTGCATCATATGTTGGGATAATGTGAGTAACTTTGAGTAAAATACAGACTTTGCTATCCTGTGTGAATGCGCTGCACAAAACACAGATGTGTGGGGGTAATGTCTAATTCACATGAGGTCCCCTGGTAATACTGGTCCAGAGCAAATAGGGCTTAAGAAGAATTTGTAGCAGGATGTCAAGATGTGCGTGTCACTTAATACAAAGTCAGCAGGTTTTGGTTTAAAAACGGGGGAAGCTCTACACGTGCAGGAGCAGTTTAGATCCCTCACTAACAACCCCTCCCTCTCTCCCCCTCTGTCTGTTAATGCAGACATACGAGGACCAGCACAGCAGCGAGGAGGAGGAGGAAGAGGAGGAGGAGAGCGAGGATGGAGAGGAGGAAGATGACATCACGAGCGCTGAGTCAGAGAGCAGCGAAGACGAGGAGGGCGGAGAGCCGGAGGACCAGCAGGGGGCCAGCAGACAGCAGCAGCTGGAGTGGGACGACTCCACCCTCACCTACTAAAGCAGCACACACACACTCACATATAATACTCAACACTAGCTCACACACACACACACACACACACACACCACCAACTCACACTCAGATTCTCACTGCTTCACACACACACACACACACACACACACACACACACACACCCTACAATTTCATGTCCAAGGAGCCATGATGTAAAAAAAAAAAAAAAAAAAAAAAAAGAGGAAAAAAAAAAGCAAAACAAAAATTCCCTTCAGCGTATCTATGGTCAAGGCTTTCCTGTTGTTATCTTAGTGGTGGTACTCAGTGTAGTGTAGTCATCACCAGATTGCTGATTTTTACTGTTTATTTTTTTATTTATTATATTTTAATTCCCAGGAAGACTTGGCCTACATTTGTTTTGAACTGTGTGAGGAAGCCAACCCTGCACTTTTGTTTTCTCTCAGACGTGAAGCTTTCAGACGGAGACGTTTTTTCCCCTGATGTATATTCTTTGCATAATGCTTTTAGATTTGTTTGCAGCTAATCTCACGTATAGCTTTGACTTGAGTTCTCTTGACTTGTAGTCCACAGTGAAACGAAATGATGCTTTTAACAAGTAGACCGCATTTTCTTTTTGTTTTTGTTTTTTGTTTTCTTCTTTTAGTGCATGAGGATATTTCAGAACGTCATATGTGTAGAGAAATAAATTGCTTTTTAAAGATTTTGTAAATATAAAGAAACCATGTAATTAGTCGATGTGTTAGTGAAGGCCTACTCAACGGGGTCCAATATCTAAAATGACGCAGTTCGTAATGTAGAATATTTGTGTCACACAGGCTGTAGCATGTCGCTAAATTTCCGCAAAAGCTGTTCCATCATGCTTGTACAAAAATGTCTGCTTCATGATGAGAAACCCAGGACTGTTCAGCGGAGGTTTCCATGACAAAGTGTTGTCCATTTTGTCTCTTTTTTTTTCTTTCTTTGCAAAGAGGAAAATCAATTCTGTTGCTTTCTCGTAGGCAGGACCTGTCGATGGTTTCAGCGTCATACATTGCTTTGCTTGCACAGGTGGCAACGCTCTACTCCAGGCGTCAGTGTATTTCATTCCCAGTAGATCTCACTGTTGTACAGAAGGGATTTTGTTTTTGTTCAGAGTAATCATATGAATATAGAGAAATGCTAATGCACAGTGCGACGAGAAAGTTTGTGAACGCTTCAGAATTTTCTGTATTTCTGCACAAATGTGACCTCAGTTGTGATCAGATTGTCATATAAGCCCTAAAAATACATGAAGAGAAAACAGTTAAAGAAATAACACACAAAAAATGCTTTTCGATTCTTTTTATTGAGCAAACTTATGCAAATTTTAGCCTTCTGGTTCATCCATCCATCCATCCTCTGGCCTTTAGCAAACTTGAGACAGGCAGCAAATGTTCTTCTTGCACAAACCATTCCCGTTCAGTGTTTGTCTGATGGCAGATAAATGAACATTAGAACAGAAGAACACTTTTCACATCTGTTTCGTGAGCTGTAGGAGCGGGTCAAGTACATCAAAAGTCGCAAACAAACTCCCATACACTGTCTAACTTGCAAAAATATAATTATTTGCAATGTTTCAGAGCTGCACCTTCATCAGTCACATAGTTTGTAACAATAAGAAAAATAAGGAGTGACTGTGAGTGCAGACGATCATCACGACTCATGAAGACTGACGTTTGCTAACGCGAGAGAGGCCTGTAGATGTTACCAGGGGGTTCTCAGTGACCTCCTTTATCATTGCTCTTGGAGTGAGGACAAGCACGTTGAATTTCCTCCATGTGTACGCTATCAGACTGACAGTGATTTGGTGGATTGGTGAAGGCCAAAGTCTTTTCCAGCCTGGTGACCATCAGCAACTTTTTGTCTGAGCGCTGCCGAAATCTCCTTCAGTTGAGGCGTGACGCACTTCCACAAACCTGTATGGTGAAGGCCAGAATTTGCTAGTGAAGACACAGGTTTAGATTTTTTTAATAGGGCAGGGGCTGCTAAACTCACACTGGATTGCCCTCCCATTGATTAAAACAACTGACTCCAGTGCAATTTTGTATTAACTGGTAATCCTAGAGGCTCATGTACTTGTTCCAATGTTGCCAAATAAATAAATGAAGAAGATTTTTTTTTTGTATCATTTGTTAAACAGGGTCCCCTTTATTTAGTTTTAGGACTTTAATTAAGATCTGATCACATTATATGTCACATTTATGCAGAAATACAGAAAACTCTAAAGGCTTCACAAACTGTCCAGCAGCACTGTGCAGGCTGACATTTCGTGTGGAACGGTACAAACACTCGGCCAGCAGGTACTGTAGTGCTGTTGATCTTGAAATATGGGCACTAACGTTTCTGCCAGTGTGTGTGGACAAGTGGAGAGATTTCCTCAGCAGCTTTAAAAGCCTTTTCGTCCGTATCGCGGCCCTGCTGTGCTGACAAAAGTAGGCAGGAAAAAACCCTTCAAACTACTGAAAGAGCAGATTTATGGCAGACGGAGCTTTAGTGGAGCCTGGCTGAATGGTGCAGTCGCTGGCATTGTTTTTGGGGGAGAGGAATTAAATGAAAGTACTTTTCAGGATTGCTATGTTGCAAGTTTATTTTCCATGGCACAGCTATTTAACCTGAAATAATAAAACATATATTGGATGCATTTTTAAACTGGTTTCCTATCGCAAAATATAGTAGTTGCAGGAATTACAGCTGCATAGTTCACAAAAGGAAAACACTTTCGAAATGAATCTTCTTGTTCGAATCTTAAAATGAAATATTTTTTTTGCCATAGACCACTAGATTTTATTGTACATGGAACTGTACTGTAGAGTTGTTCTAAGATATTTGTTTACATTTGGTAAACTTATTTTCCTTCTGGTATTAGTATAAAGCTTATTATACAATTGATTGGGAAAATGTGTCCAACCTCTATCTCCTCTCAGACACTGTTGTCCGTCACTGTTGTATATATCTTTCACAGAAACCAGACACAAACATACCTTCACACTTAACTACTTAGTGTTTGTCTCATGTTTTTGGTTACCAAGTTAAACCTGCGTTAATTAAAGTAGATCAGAGAATGCGGCATTATCGGGATTAGAAACATTGGTGTTTTGAGTCTCATATTTTGCATGCAAATCTATTTTCAGAGGCCAAAATTGAATTCAGAAACACATTCAAGAGACAGTTTCCAGGCTGCTTTTGAGGGTTTGAGTTGTGTATTTGTTCGCTTCAATTAATTTATAATTTTAAGAGGGCTGTGGTGGAAACGTAGGGAACAGTCTCCCCTCCATGATGACTTGGACTTTTTAATAAAAAGGGGGCCAGGTCTGAGCCGGCTGAGATGGGAGTGCCTTTTTCCGATCATAGCGCAATTAGCAGGTCTAACAAAGAAAAATAAAAAAACACTCATCCATGCTCTTATTTGTGGCAATCTTTGTTTGTTTCTTTGTATTTGTTTAATGCTAGGTTTCTTACAGAGCTGGGGATTACATTTTGTTTCAGTTTGTTGTAACAGTAGTCCACTGCTAGTTTTATTAAAAGTGAAGAAAAAAAACCCGTTTTACATAGATGTCATGTGTCCATGTTGATGTGTAGAGGAAGTAGATCCATATTGTCTCTTCTATAGATATTGTACTAAATCATTGACGGAATTCACCTTTAAAAAGATGTACAGTACATTATGAAATTGCTTTGGCAGCATACATGGGTATACTGTTAACTGAGCTATTTGTGTATAGTGGAAGGTAACTTTGAACAGTGTCCTATTGCCTGAGTTGTTGGGAAATGATTTTTGAGGGCAGCATGAAATTCACAAGAACCAGAGTAAAAAGCCTGTCGGAGTTCTCCGTTTCATTAACGTCAAACACTAAATGTCCACGTTTCATCTGCAGTTTTAAAGTATAATACCATGGGTCACCGATATGTGCACGCTGACTCTTGGGTCAAGTCTCCACAGTGACTCCACCATCTCCAGTTTTCTGGGTTTAATGCTTTCTGATCAGCCCCCCTGAGCTAAGTGTACGTTGGTTGAATTGAATGTCACTGCCTAACAAACTGAAATGCAGCCAAACTGTAATAACACTAAGATTTAAGGGGAATTTACTTTGCATGAACCACAAGTTTGTGTACGTTCCATTTGGGGTTGTGAGACCGGAGTGAGAAAGGAGACGTGACACACTACTGATTCTCAGATCGTCTGTTTCACACGTTCACAACACTCCAGATATATATATTTTTTTCTTTTATTTTTCTTTTCAAAATGTGCTCAAAATGGAAGGTGACGATGTTTTTCGGAAGGTTTGAATACTTCCTTTGTGCTTGTTGGAGCTGCTCTCACTTTTCTACCAATTGGAAGGCAAATTGTAGTGAAGTTGATGCTTGCTCGTAAACAAAATAAAGGATGATGAGATGGGGTATAACTTCTGTCTGCTCTTGTTTTTCTTCAGTCATCACTCACACTGAGTATCACCAGTGCAGACTTGGTGCAGGTGGCAGCACACGCCCTGAGCTGTGCTGCCGAAAGTGTTTTAAATCTTGAGCGCTGGCGTCCTCTGGTGGTGAAAGTGAGACTATCAAACAGCCCAAAAGTAAAAGATGAAACAGAATTCACAAACAGATCAAATGAGTACATAAAACAAACACCATTGATTTTTTTACTCACAAACAAGGCTTCAAAGCTCAATATCAGTTATGACTGATTATGTAAACATCTTGACATTAAAGGGACAGTTCACCTTAAAATCAAAAATCCATATTCTTCCTCCTACCTGTGGTGTTATTTATCAGTTTGGATTGTTTTGATGTGAGTTGCAGAGTGCTGGAGATATCGGCAGTCGAGATCTCTGACTTCTCTCCAGTGTAATGGAACTAAATAGCACTTGTGGTACTCAAAGTGCCAAATGACAAACTCAGCATCAATGTCTCTTTCCAGAAATCATGACGCGGTTACTCAAGATAATCCAAAGACCTTGTTGTGAGCAGTTTCATGCAGGAACTATTTTCTTCCTACTGAACTTCACCTACAAATTGTATCACTGCACAGAAGGAAGTGTGCATCTACTCACGGACGAGAGGCTCATGCTTGTGACAGTGATGTCGTTTAACATTAGTAGAGTGCTGCAGAAATGAGTCTTAAAACTTGTAAATGAGTTAGCACTCCCAGTTCCCTTTTCTCAAAGTCAGGGAGTTTTTGGTTAGATGCCTGAAATAGTCTGTGGTTAACAACAAGGGCTCGACAAGGTCTGTGGATTATTTTGAGTAACCAGGTCATGATTTCGTGAAAGAGGCATTGATGTTGAATTGGGGGTTTTTTTTATGTATTTTTTGGCACTTTGAGTACCACAAGCCGAGTGCCATCTAGTTCCATTATACTGGAGGGAAGTCAGACATGTCTACGGTTGACATCTCCAACACTCTGCAACTCACACACAATCTAGATATATAAACAGCACTACAGGTAAGAGAAGAAATATGTATTTTTGATTTTGGGGTGAACTGTCCCTTTAAGTTCTAAATAGGTTCATCTAGTCAAACTTAAAATATCAATAGATGTTGTAGCTGATTACTGCAAATGTCTAACTACAGTTGTCATGATTATAATGCCTGATAAAGCTTGAAAGAAACACCTGACAACATATAAATATCCATAAACTAACAAGGTGTCATGTCCATCTTCTCAAATGTGTCAACATCGTCTAGTTTACTCACCATTTTCAAGATGATCCTGTGATTCTTTCTAAAGTGAAAATTTGCTTTATAAAAAGCGCTCCAGTACACCTCGATCACGCTCATGTCTAGCGACTGCAGAGGTGTTACTTTATTCAATCCTGTTCATCCTTTTTTTATTTGTAACTCTTTATCATTTCACAAAGTGAGGACGCCACAAACAACATCACAGGCTGCATCTGCTGCTGTAAAGTGCCCTCATGTTCATTAACTGCTGAACGTCCACACAGACTATTAACCAAATTGAACCAAACTGAATGGCTCTCATGAGATGGAGGCTGAAACCACCACAAGACACTCGGCAACATTTGACAGATGGCGACTAATCCGCCCGGTGTATTTCTGATCATACTGCAGGCACACTGGTCAGACACTCATCTGATCATGCTTTCACAGTCCAGACTGGTGCTCATTTCACCTAGTTATGCATCTTAATACGATGTTTGCACTGCATGAATGTTTCCACACAGGCTAATGAAGAGTGTATTGTGTTGGGACAGAGAGATTTTAATCTGAGGAAGAGGCCACACTTGTGTACCTGTAACTGCACCTGCTCTGCTAGTTTCCATCTCTTCCTGTCAGAGAGCCAGGGGCCGATTATAAGACAATGGGCCCCTGGGGACAGATATGCAAAAGGCCCCACCACCTCTCCTACACAGGAGCAAGACACACACACACTTTATGATGTTTGCCTCTTTTGTTGTTGTTTAGCATGCCATTTGTTCTTATCCACCTTTTAGCTGTTTTGTGTCTCTGTGGTAATGTTGTGTTTCTCTCAGGTCATATTGTGTCATTTGGTCATTTTGTGTTTCTTTGTGGTTGTCTTGCAGGTTCTTGTAGCTTCTTGTGCGTTCTTGTGGTCCTCTTGAGTTTTTTCCTGGTTGGTGTGTGTTAATTCAAGTGACATTGTGCAGGTGAAGGCCAGGGGGGCCCCTGGACCTGTGCCCGGTTGGCCCATTCAGTAATCTATCCATGCAGAGAGCTGTGACTTGTTACTGCTGTCTCCCTTTTGTCAATATCATATTTTGCACGTTAATTATTTTAGATTTTTTCAACAATTATAAATCCTTTGTGTCTGATAATAGTCTAATAATAATCATCATCTTTATTACGGACTCAAATGGTCCACACACACATACACACAACCATTACATACATTTAAAATACATCATTAAAAATAAAAAAAATAATATAAAAATATATACTTTCATATAAGTAATTCATCACTGTTTGTTCAAAAAGATATCTCTATATCTGTATCTCTCTCTCTCTCTCTCTCTCTATATATATACACATATATATATATATTCTATACTAAGATGGGTTTGTAGATATTTGGTAATTAATATTATAAACATATACAAGGGTTATTTTTGTGTGACAAAGTTAACTCTTTGAAACCTGGAGCAACATCACTTTTCTTATGCTGCTTTCAGATGCCTTTCGCAGATATTTAAACCCTTGAACCCTGGGTATGTTGGTGCAATTTCTTACAAAACCATGGGGGAAAAGGCAATGAGCAACTTGGTAAGAAATGTTTCACAAATTGCACAAAAAAAAGCTATGGAAAAAAGCTAGAGAAGAACTATATTCATTTTCATTATTATTATTTATTTAAAATAATTTTACAGAATTATTAGCTCTTTTCCCAGGTCATTTGTTTATTTGTTTGTTCTTAACTTTTTTCTCCGTCCTTCGGTTTTTTGTTTGTTTGTTTGTTTGTTTTACTAATTTTCTTGTTTTTAATTAATTAAAACTTTTTTTTTTTTTTAAATTTCTTTAGTGTTTAATTTTCTTTCTTTTTTTTACCAGTTTCTTGCTCATTTTTGGGGGGTAATTTTGGTGCTCATTGCCTTCTCCCCATGTTTTTGAAAGATGCCAAGCCAAATTGCTCAGGTTTTATAGGGTTAAATGGCAATAATAATGGTTTAAGGTATAGGTTTATCTATATAAGGAGGCTGTCTGTTTCATTTCACTCAACAAATTATGGAGATGGGGTGGGATTTAATACGTTTACACTTCCTCCCACTCCTTTTCAAATGTGTGAATCAAAGTAACTGTAGTAACTATATTAACAATTGCATTAATTGTAAATATTACTTTCTTTCTGTGTGCGTTTGTATGTTCATCTTTTTTTTTTTTAAATGTTCAAAATATCAGTATCAATGTATAGTTTGATTGCATTGAAAACCCGCACTGACAGGTCATATTTGTTTTAACTGACATCCTGCTGCATACTGTATAATGTGTGTACACTGCATACAAACAGACTGACTCATGGTTCTGTCTTTGTAGTGTATTTTAGTCACTTCCAAATCTCCACACTTCTGTAAACACACTTTGATTCAAATAAAATGACATCTTGAATATTTGCAGCACTCATACAGGAAATCAACAATTTTAAAAACAACAACACTGTTGAATTTTCAGTTTTAGGACAGCTGCAACCCAACAAGAAATACAGCACAAATCACATCAGAGTATTTCTCTTGAACTGCCTGGACGATCATTTACATTCAGGTACACGTCTTTATATTCAACAAATCACATGCTCGTACCTATAATACAACTTTACACACATCTGGACACATAAAAGACATTTACAAAAGTTGAGGGTTATAAAACAATACTGTTAAAAAGTGTTAGCATCTATATCAACGCCTAGAAGTGCACTGGTTATTTACAAAATCAATTGGCACATTTCTCTCTTGGTAAGACAGAGTTAAAATTAACATTTTGTAGAATTATTATGTCTTAGGTTTCACACCAGAGCTAGCTAAAGCCAGAATTTTGTCTTCTGAGCCTGAAAAAGAAGAAAAACCAGGTAAATATGAATGTTTATCCAGTATCTTGCATATACTGAAATCCTGTGTTTATTCTCACCTAAGTTTGCCGTCACTTTTTCAAACTGGCTCAGAGTAGCTGTGGCATTTTCAACAAGAAAAGTCTCATCCTCCGGAGTGAGCTGTCCACAAACAAAAACAACGCACAGTTAATTCAAGCTTTGACCAGACAATTAAGTTTAAATGTTACAACTCATTCTGAAATTAGATTTAGGCCTGTTGTAGCAACTGCTCCGTCAGCCTAGTGACAGCGACTAAAATAAGTTGTGTGGACTCATGAGCACAAGCCTCTGAATCAGCCATGAACCCATGGAAAAACATCACATCTCCGCTGTGAGCGTTCCTCACCTTCTCTCCAAGTTTTCTCAAGGCCGTGAGGATTTCCAGTTTCTGCTGCATGTACACATCCCGCGACAGTTTCCCCACCATGACATCTCGGTCCATCTGCGCAGAAAATCACACACGAGTTGAGCAATACACAGATAAACACAAAGGAGTGATTGAGCAGTTGGATTAAACATATACAACGGTGCATTCAGCAAACAACAGGATCATATCATTGGCACTGCACTACAAACCTCTGCTAGTCTGGTTCTCAGCTGGCCTGGCTGCTTCTTGGCAAAGAGTCGGATCACCTCTGGGGTTTTGAAAGCTTGGCTGATGGCAGCCTGGATTGCCTGATGGAGACAGAAACATCGGACGAATTGTCACATTTCACAAATCACTTTTTGAACTAGATTAGTTTAATGTCCATATGGTATTAAAGTCACCCTTAATACACAGTACTTGCACATTATCCATTGATTGTCCCCAAAGAAAAGGGAATATCAAAATAGGATCTCCTCTTTGTCCAGCTTATTTCTCCTAGACTGAGCGCAGTATAACATTGTCTGAGAAATAGCCCTCCTCCTAGCTCAGTCTGATCCTAGTTTGAGATAATGAAATGCTCTTTTTGCCTCTCTCACTGCGGTTACCTTTATTTGTCCAAAATAATCACCTCTTGAGATAACAGCAAGATTCAAGAGAAATGTGACTGTCTTAAAAATGGTCATGCACAATTCCAGACATTTGTCTCAGTGATCAAACCCAAGGCTCAACTCTGTATTTTATTTGTCATGAGAGTTAAGAAACGTCTGAGAAGCCTATGAGCACAGCAAAATAACTCCTGCTGATTTATTGTGTTGCTCCTCATTTCTCCTAAGGGGGGGGGTTGGGAGAAACAGATCAGGATTTAGTACAATGAAAAGACTATTGTGAGCTGCAAAATTGTCATCTGGGTCCATACTAGCTGCATTCCACTGAGTTCATCCACAAGTGTCATGTCTCCTGTCATGATCTTCTTCAGGGAGTCGTTGAATTCACTCAGCTGCTCCAAGGTTTCCTTCTTTGTCTCCTCATACTCTTCCTCATCCAGCTCTTCTCTGGAGTAAACAAAGAAAGGATGCTATGATATGTAGAAGCACTTTCTGGCTTAGACTATTTCATTACCTGCCAGTTCTAACTATAATGTGGCAGCTCAGTAAAGAGCCTTTAGTGTAACTGAATTATTTAATGAGTATCTCTATAATGCACCTGCATTCCTCCAGATCCTGAAGCTGCTGCATCAGTCTGTCAAGTTGCTCTTCCATGTTTTGCCTCAATTTTCCAGTTTCTGATTTCCCGCGAGAAGCCATCCTTCATTAAAATCTTATTTCCAACCTTTGGAGAGCGCAAAGCAGAATAAAACAGTCAACAAATATGACATCTACTTGGCAGTATCACCTTACTGTGGCATAAACAACTTAAAGTCGACTTAGCATGCTATTTAGACTTCATCAATAAGCCGTTTTTGGAGCTAACGTTACAACAGGACTGTTCAACATGTAACTAGATGTCAATTATATTGATAAACCGCGGACACATATATTCGCTGGAAGCCCAGACTAACACTACTCTTAACACTTCAAGTTGTTTAGTTAGCTAAATAGCTAGCTAGCATGCTAACAGAAAACACCTCACCGGGACTCGCTTTGTCAACAGTTGTAAATCAGTCCTGCGGTGAATTTGATATCTGCACCAGCTTGATGAATGTGCAATAAAATTAACTAAATCATTGAACAGGAATTCCTCGGGAAATTAGTACTTTTAAGAAGGGTTACAAAATATTCGTCGAGGCGCTTGTAGCTTGTGGCTTTGTGATTGTGAATGCACCCTGGGAGAGTGGGTGCGGCTCTCTACTTCCTGGTCCATTCTGTCCAATCAGATGTCTGGATTTTAATATAACGTCCAAACAGGGAACAGGTGACACATTAGCCCCACAGAGCCGCCGACTGCCGCTGCTGGTAGCACAACGCTTGTTTACTTATTTTAACCTGTCAGGAAACGTCTAAACTCAGTGTTGACTTAATGTTTTGTTTGCTTTAGAATCCTGTACGTTTATCATGATGGCAACGGGCATACTAGTGTTGCCTGGTTGCAGATAAAGCTAACGTTAGCTACAGTTTATATTAGGCTAGCTAACGGTAAATTATGCTAGCTAAAGCACAATATAGTTTTCATTGAACGTGTGTAACTCCTGTCACATTGTCAGTCAGTCTGTTATACCGGGTACAGAGCTTCCTCTCAGATGTCAGAGAGCCAGAGGGATATTTGTCAGCTAGCCTAGCTAAATATAATCTTTGTTTTCTTTGTTGTTGTAGTGTCAACACAGCCCCAATATGAGGCATGGATGATCACAATTTAACCAAAGTGGTCCTGCTGGCCTGCGGGTCCTTCAACCCCATCACCAACATGCACCTGAGGATGTTTGAACTGGCTCGAGATCATCTGGAGGACACAGGTGGAGTGAGATGAGAAATAGAGACCATGTAGAAATCTGAAAGTAGTCAGATCATTTACTTCATGCAATAAGTAGATCTACCCCAATATATCCATTACATCATGTCCTGCAGTCATATATTTTTACTCAAGTAAAAATAGAGTTGGGTGATATGGAGAAAATCCAATATGAAAGTATTTTTGAGCAAATATCTTGATATCAATATTGTGACAATATTGTAGGGTTGACTATTTGTACATTTAGAAAATATTTACACAATGAGATTTTTGATAAATGGCCATCAGTAATGTGGAAAAAATGAAAAAGTGGGTAAAGACAAATAATACAACAGGTAGAACAGTCTGGTAAGTTTCATCACTTTACTGTAGTGCAGCCTTTAAAATAGGAAAAGACAGCATTTGTGATAATATAATATCCAAAATCTAAGACAAAATCTAGTCTCATATTAGGTATGAAATGAAATAACGCTTTCTTAAGCAGAATGTCTGCTGTCAGAGTTACAGCAACATACAGTATATACTACATTATCAGATTATTATTATTATCGATGCATACATGTGTAAGAATTTCTGATATTGTAGCTGGTCATGGTTGAGCTCATTTCACACACTTATGTGCTGTTTCTTGGTAATTTTATTAACTTTTACAGCCTTGTTTTTGCATATATGTAAAGTAACTAGTAAATACAGCTGACAAACAAATGTAGTGTTGTAACAAGTACCTTATATCCCTCTGAAACATAGTTGAATAAATATGTTAAATAGGAGAAAATGGAAATACCAAAGAACCTCAAAATTGTAGACAAGCACTGCACTTGAGTCGAGTTATACTGTGTTTCACCACTGCTAGATTCAACAGGAAGCAAGATAATCTGTTAAATCTGTCTGTTAGTAAGAGCGTAAAACAAGGAATGAGTCTTTGAATTCATCATATGAATTTAGAGTCACGTGTTTTACCTTTATTTACTGGTTTGATACAAAGAACAAATAATACAAAAGAGACAAAAATAAGGTAAAGCAAAAGGAACTCACATCTCAAAAGAGTTAGTTTCGTAACCAGGTAAATAAAACATTTACATTTTTAGGAGTCTACCTCTAGTTCTTTTATTCTAGATTTAAAAACAACAGCATATTTCATGCTGAGGGTGCAGAATACATAAATGCCCCTTTCCAACTTTCAACTTTTAATGTGTGGATAAAACAAATTAACAGTGTCCTGTATCAGCTGTGCCATTACTATGAACCATCTGTTAACACCACTTCTTTAATGTCTAAGGTCAGTACAGGGTGGTGAAAGGCATCATCTCTCCAGTGGGTGATGGCTACAAGAAGAAGGGTTTGATCGAGGCCTGCCACCGCCTGGAGATGGCCAGATTGTCCACAGAAAACTCAGACTGGATCACAGTAGATTCCTGGGAGAGTATGCAGCCAGATTGGGTGGAGACAGCTAAAGTCATTCGGTAAGTTGATAGTAATGTCCTGTTCATTGCAGACAAGTTTTTATTATAGGTGTAAGGAAATCCGTGTGTCCTTGTTGCTGTATAGTGAATGTACCTCAACTCACCCATTCATTAAGTTCTAACATAACCACAGTAGGTAGTAATGACTGTTTAACAAGTCACTTACAAGCAGCCCCTTTAACAGTTTAGGATTTGTGTAAGTGATGTATGGTGGCAGTAAGTGGTGTCTTAGTGATGTTAGCTGAATTCTCTAGACGTTCTAGACGTTCTTTAGTCATGTCATCTGTGCTGTTCATACACATAGTGCATAAAAACCCTGCAGCTGTTCAGTGTCTCACAGTGTTTCATTTCACTCCATATATGAATCACTTTAAATCCATCATCACTCATGTATTTAAAGGTTAATGTTTTCTATTAAACTTCAGACCTGATATGTGACATAATTACAGCTGACAGTTTTTTTTGTCCCAGTGTGGCAAGATGGATCTAAAGTTGTTGAAAAAAGGAACTATGTTGCAAAAAAACTGGGCAATTTCCAGTTCTTGAAAAGTTTGTTAATTGCATAAATACATTTAGAAACGTACTTTTGGTGCTTTCAGTTGCATTTCATCACACAGGTTCTAACTTGATGCACTATGATTATTATAAGAATCACTGAATACTGCCCAGAAGTTTGTTTACCAAACTAGAAATTAAAGCTTGGATGAAGTCAAAATAAAATATTGAAGTCAGAAGAACAGACTGAAAGTATCACTAACAAAGACACACAGCTGATTTTTAAATGTTCATGATGAAGTGCTCATAACTGTGGATTCAAATGTTTCATCAATACTACATTTAATTCTGTAGACTACTGAGGAGAACAGCTATTACCTGTGGAATTTTGTAAACAACAAAATAATCTCTGAGGTTATATTTTCATCATTTGATGTTTTATAAAGTTTCGTTGTTTGATGATGGTAAAAAAAAAATCTGAAAAGTATCTAAACTGCAGTTTCACAAGGCATTTTACAGGAAACAAATAGGAAGTTGTAAAGAAAAGTAGAATTTTGATAATAAATGTAGTTTGCACGAAGAGAACTCTATTTTAGGTGGTGAATAAGATAAATATTAGGTGCAAAGCATAATCACAACACCTGTTTGATTTCCCAAAAGCCTGCTCCATATTGAGCAGAAGTGTGTCGGCTGTAAACTGACTGTTGTATTGCCAGTATGACCAATACTGGCTAACACTGTACGCAGTGCATGTACCTCTACCTTCATCTTTTGATGCTATATTTATCTTGTCTGTATCCACCTAGGCATCATTATGATGAGCTGCTTGCAGCAGAGCAGAACAACGATGATGTGGACACGGTCAAGTACGCAAAAAAGAGACGCATAGAGGAGAATTTTACTGAGGGTTCATCTCATCACAAAAGGAGAGGTATGCCATGTACGATTATGTAACTTAAGTATTGTTCTTTTCAGCTCCTCCCTTTTCTAATCCCTGATTTCAGACGGGTCTGAGCCTGCCTGCACTGTATGCATGGTGTATTGTATTCACTTTAACCTATAAAACAAGGGACAATTGGTGTGTGATGGGTGACACCCAGTCACACCACCATAAAGACAGGTGTGAGACAGCAAGAGATGAGCCTCAGTGCATTAGTGACGCAGACACTACTGACAGCATTCCTCACATTAGTGACAAGTTTAAACCATGTGAATCTGCCATGTAGCTGCACTGCACAGGGTTATATACATGAGCAGGAGGAGTGCACACTGTCCTAAATCATACTGTTATTGACACTTGATTACATTATTTTTTAAAAGAGTCTGCAGAGCACTGATTAGCTGCAGAACTGTAAATCACTTGATTATAGCTGAAGTGGTTTACCAGCATTGCCTGCAAACAGAGTGCAATGAGCTCCATCATAACTGAACTAAATTAGACAGGCTACATCAGCTTTTACTGAAATATATAGGGTTGCAGTGGGAACCGGTTTCAAGGTCTACGGTCATTTGATAATTGACGATTGTCATACTGTGTACATTTGCTTATCTACAATACTGAAAAAGAAATGCAACTGAACAGAGAATGTCATCTTTATTTTAGTTATTTTCAAAAGCGAGATTTTTCAAACATACTTCCATTAAGGAATTGTTTTAAGTAAGATAATAATGGGGCGGCACGGTGGTGTGGTGGTTAGCACTCTCGCCTCACAGCTCCCACGCCCGGTTCGATCCCGGGCGTGGGAGCCCTTCTGTGCGGAGTTTGCATGTTCTCCCCGTGTCAGCGTGGGTTCTCTCCGGGCACTCCGGCTTCCTCCCACAGTCCAAAGACATGCAGATTGGGGACTAGGTTAATTGGTGACTCTAAATTGTCCATAGGTGTGAATGTGAGCGTGAATGGTTGTTTGTCTCTATGTGTCAGCCCTGCGATAGGGTCCAGGGTGTACCCTGCCTCTCGCCCGATGTCAGCTGGGATAGGCTCCAGCCCCCCCACGACCCTCAAGAGGATGAAGCGGTTAGAAGATGAATGAATGAATGAAGATAATAATGATAATTCTGTAATACCATGATACTGTGAAACCGCTGTTTTACAGAGATAGAGCTATTTGTTAAAGAGAAAGATCCTTTCTGTCAAACCCGAAACAGCCCTAAACTGCTATCGCCAAATCCACCAGACTCCATTTAAATAAACAGTAATTTTAGCGTGTGTAGAGCTGGTATAGTTTCACTTCTAAATGGGTGAATTAAGAGTTTATTTTAATCAAACCAGAGTTTAGTTTAGTTTATTTTGGTCATTTTCCAACTGATAATATACAAATGTACTGGTAGATAGACAATACATAAACATTAGATAAATGCTTTTTAGCATTATAAAACAAAACAAAACGGGACCAAAAATGTGTAGGCTGAAGCCGTAGCTTATTACACCTACCCTTTTAACATTCTTAGTTTTATCAGCTCCCTTTAAATGATACAGAGCAATAAGACACTGACTAAACTAAGTATATAGACATTATATAGGCCTAATGTCTACCCAAATATCCCAAACACATTTCATGTATCCTTTGGTGTTCATACTTCAGTTTTATATTTGTTAATCATCTTGTGTTTAAATATTTTTTTTAAATCTAATGTGTGTATTACATACTTTAATTTCTGTTTCTAACCCATTCCACAAATTTAGCTTTATTTTACATTTGTTCTGCTCTTCGTTTTTGTGAACATATTCTTCCCTCTCAGTTCATACTGGCATTCTCTTATTTGAAACAACCTCTGGATACAGTTTGGTAACATGCTGTTGTATGCTCTGTACATTAGTGATGCTATTTTAAAATCTACAAGGTCACTAAATTTGAGTGCCTGTGAATTTATGAATAATTTATTTGTCGGTTCGCAGTAATCGGCGCTGTTTATGATTCTGATGGTTCTCTTCTGAAGCAAATAAATCGGATTTGTGATTGTTATATGTTTTTCCCCAAACCTCCACAGCTGGTGATTCTTAGAACAGTGGAAGGACAAACCCAGACAGCTTTTGGGATTTTAATTTTTATTTGTGTTGACTTAGAATGACGTGTGTTTTACAGTGATAAAATTAGTACATATCAAAATGGTCTGGTGGTTTTGCTAATGATTTCAGGGCTGTTACTGGTTAAACAAAAAGATCTTCCTCTTTGATCTTCCTCTGTATGAATCCTTGTCATAATTTTGTCTCACACTTGGAATAACAATCTGAGCCTGTCAGTGGCAAAACAAACAGTTTTAGTGGACGTAAAGTGATGGTGCACGCATGCCCCGAGTGTTTACATTGCAGCTTGTTTCGCTGCTGCCATCTGCAGCACTCTCACTCAATACTGCACCACTTTCAAAAACTGTTGTTCCCATTAGTCAGTTAGAAACAAAAATATGGTAAAAAGGGTCCAGGTTGAAAAAACCAAACTTACCCTTTAAAGCACTCAGTAACTTTGTTAAGACAGAAACCAGTCTCATTGTGATACACTCTTTTCTTTCTTTGTGCCCAGATGGTCCTCAGCTCATGTTGCTGTGTGGGGCTGATGTCCTGGAGTCCTTTGGCGTCCCCAACCTGTGGAAGCAGGAGGATATCGCTGAGATCGTTGGCCACTACGGTTTGGTTTGCATCACCCGCAGCGGCAACGACCCCCACAAATTCATCAACCAATCAGACATACTGTGGAAGCATCGCAAGAACATCCACGTGGTCCACGAGTGGGTGACCAACGAGATCTCAGCCACTCACGTGCGCCGGTCGCTGCGTCGACGTCGGAGCGTCAGGTACCTGCTGCCAGATGCCGTGCTTTATTACATACAAGAGCACGGCCTCTACAGCGCCGAGAGCGAGCAGAAAAATGCAGAGGTGGTTCTAGCTCCCCTTCAGCGATACACAGCTGCCTCCTCGAGCTGAGAAAGTTTACTGCTGCAGAAACACAGATGAAAGCTGTCCACACTGAGTGCTGTGCGTTTACTGTGATCTAAAGCATTTTATACACAGTTCAGTTTATTTAAGCTTCCACCAGTGCCTACTACACAGAACAGTCTTTTCTAGCAATGTGTGCAAGTTTTTTAGATATTTCTGAGTGAAATGATTTAGAGTTATAACACTCAAAATACTTTTTGTGTGTGTGGGAAAAGTATAAAAGCTAAGAACAGAATAACTGAGCAGAGTTCAACCAGCTAGGAGTTCATACAAATGTTGTTGCTGCTGCAGAAACAAATCTGATCTGTGATTATTTAACTAAGGATTCACAAATGGTGTGTGATGTAGTCAGCATACAGTGTGTCTGCTGTTTCATGAAATACAACTAGAACAAACTGATGTTACTCTTTTTACTTGCTTTACCTCAGTGCTTCAGCAGACTCTCTCTCAACTCCTCACATTTTGTACCTAGGGTAGGATTTGTTCATGCACTCCGTAGGCAAAGCACGCAATACAATTTCAACGTGTTTATTTAATGCTGCAGGTTTGAAAGTGAAAGTGTGATTTGTATTGGCTGGAAATAGAATAAACAACCATCTTTGTTTTCCACTGTGGGATCTTTTCATTGCTGTTACAATGGTATTTTCACACAGATAAGAAACGACAAACATCCTCAGTTCAGGAAGTGCCAAACTGACACCTTCTCTGTTTGGTTAAAATGCTGTTTGTTTGTCAGCGGGGGTTCAATTGTCTTTCACGTCATCATCACTGACAGAAACATGTGAGCTGAAATAACAAAATGTAGCAAACTAAAGACTCCTTGTGATAGCAGCTTGTTTAAATAAAGGTGTAACTGATTAGATCACATTAGTATCAGAGTTGGTGCCTTTTATTGTTGGAGTGATGGTATTAGATTATATTAGCTGAATATGGTATTCAATCTTAAAAGCAAAGTTAGTGTTAACTGACTGTGGTTAATTCTTATTACATCTCAGAGTCATGTTTATCTTCTAACAGTTAATTCTGCATCAGGCAGATGTGTGGACTCGAGTCACATGACTTGAACTCAAGTTACATATTTGATGACTTTGACTTGACAAATTCAAAAATGACTTGTAGATCCACTTTGACTTTTAAACACCAGTGACTTGTGACTTCACTGGGACTTGAGCCTTTTGACTTGGAAATACTTGATAACCTTTCCCTGAGCTGGAAGTTTAAAAAGTGTGTTGTTTAAAACGTGTGCCACGAATCAGTTCATTTCCCGAATCAATTAATGTTAACGCTATTCATACCCAGCAAGTCGGCATTTAATTCCCCAGATCCACTTTGTTTCCAGCAGCATCCAATTAAGTTGTAGGAGAGAACCATAATTAAAATGATCCAGAGATAATTACATTCATGTACAAAAACTACACAGTAGTCAATAAATAACAAAGTGCTGTATGTTAAAGGTGCTGGTTAAAAGTTACAGTGGGTGATGCAACATCTTCAAACAGACTTGTTTTAACAAATAAAGAATTCAGGATTTTTATAAATGTAATAATATTATCACTCTTGTTAAAATGGCATTACATTGGGTGAGGAGAGCATTATGACTTGTTTAGAACTCGAAACTCTTGGTCGACTTGGTCCCACCTCTGGCGTCAGGTGTCTGTGATAGAGTTTATTCACGTGTTTAATTCTGGGTATGAAACAACATTAACCAAGTTTTTCTGCATTGCATCTTGAGCTGTTGTTTTGCTGCTAAGTTGAAGTCACGGGGATGAAAAAGTCCCTCAGTGTTTGGACAAGCTCCATCGTCTGTCAAAAGTGGAGGTGCGTCAATTCCTTTCACGCAGCATACCAGAGTATAACCATAAATGTCAGTATTATTTTCGTCATTGCATAGATAAGTGTGCCATTTTAATGTAGGTCATCTTTATAAAGACAGGACGTGAGTGATACAGATATCACTAACCTCAGAGACAAATCATATCAATTTAAATGTGAATATCAAGTATTTCAGAATTGAGTTACTATATTTACTGTTTCTTGTGATGTGAAGAAAATACCAGACAAGAAGAATCATCAATCTTTCTAATGTTAAGATCAACAAATTTTCCTTGTGTTTATGTGCATGTGTGTGCATAACATGCGACACACAATTCTGCAGGGTGTATTACTCAGTGGACTGCGCGGTGAGACCAGTCTGACATGTATGTCTTCTACTCCACATCCTGGCACTGATGCAAGCATGTCCTCGGGACAGCGAATGAGATAAAGGCACGCCTCCCTTCATACCTCCAGGTCTTTCAAAAACCTGCATTTTCCCAGCCTTTTGTCAGAGCTCCTTGTCAGCCCTGCAGATTGATGATCGGATTTTATTCACACACAGCTCTCAGACGGAGGAACAACCGAAAAGGTTATCAAAATGCCAGCCAGCCTCTGTGGAACATGGGACATGATCAGCAGTGTCAACTTAGAGGGCTACATGATTGCACTGGGTAAGTCTTTAAAGCAGGTTTTACTCCAACAGTGCTCTCAGATATTAAATCTCTATTGAGGATCTCTTGAGGTGTCTGCATTTATATTGGTCTTACTTAAATTATGCAGTGAATTGCATGCAGATATAGCACAAGGAGTGAAATAGTTTTCCACATTAAGCTGTGTTGTTGCAGCTATTTATGGTATGCATGGGACTGTGTGTTTGTAACCTGTGGCTGAGTTTGTCCCCCAGTTTCGCTGTCTGTACACTCAAGAAAAACACTTCCTCCACCGTTCCAGGTATAAGCCGAATGGTGCGAAAGATTGCTGTGAAGCTGAGGATGAGGAAGGTGATTGAGCAGCAGGGGGACCAGTTCATTATCAAAACTATCAGCACCTTCCGAAACTACACCATCGCCTTCAGAGTGGGTGAGGAGTTTGAGGAGTTCACCCAGGGACTTGACAGCAGACATGTCAAGGTGAGGATACATGGACGATGGATGGCAGAGAATTATGTATTCAAAGTGATTGCAGGCATAATTAATGATTGCAGGTGTTTTGTAGATCATGTGACATGTTTGTTGTTTTATTTGGGTAGCTGAACCTGTTCTGTGTTGTGATTTACACCCTCTTTCCTCCTCTGTGATCTGTGCAGTCACTGGTGATATGGGAGGGGAATAAACTGGTATGTGAGCAGACTGGGGAGAAGAAGAATCGGGGCTGGGCTCACTGGATTGAAGACGACAAGCTGCATCTGGTAATAATATTAATATGGAAGATTTAATATTTTAAATAACACAAATACTTTTTAATAACATTTTATTTAACGTCATGATTAATAAATGTTTCTGTGACCTGTTGCCCTCAGGAGCTGTACTGTGAAGGGGAAGTCTGCAAGCAGGTTTTTAAGAAAAATGTGAGCGAGTGAAGAGGAAATAAGGTTGTATTTCTGGAGAAGTTACTCTGTGATGAGAGGCATCATGTGCTGGATCCATTACTGTAAAACTGTGAATAACAAAACCATGCTTAAAGTTAAGTTTGTGGTATACTCTCTGTAATGGGACATCAACACTCAGTCTAAGCTTTCCTGTCAGGGTATGGATTTATACCACTAGATGGCATCATTGCATTATATTTGTCAGATACTTACTGGTCTGACTGTTGTTTTTACAGTCTATGGTCTGTAGCTGAGTGGTGCTGGGCCTCAGAAGTCTGTTTTTGGCTCTTTTAAACTGGCTTGAGACTCAGTGCGGGCTCTGTTTGGTGTAAACTTTTTGTATCCTTTACATCTATTACCTGATGGGACAAATTTTTAATACCACATTTTCTTTGCACTGGCTTGTGCTGTCCATGTGACATTTGGTTGAGATATTTGTCACATCCCTCATTCACGTAGATACATTTATGTACAACACAGTGAAGAACAATTTATGTGAATTTTGTTTAATAAAAACAGTGTTTGAAATAGATCCTAAGTGACATATCTTGTTATTCAGTCATTCCTTTCTGGCATTCTGTTGTCAGTAAAATTAACAAAATCATTTAAATAAAAATTGACTGGTACTAACCTCCCAACATCACTGAAGAGCAAGGTGTATTACTGAACACGGGCACAAGCTCAGGGGCCCCAAGTGTCTGGCCTTAACTTGCAAAATGTCACTCAAACACACACATACACACTAGGAAGAGACTCAAAATGACCACAAAAAGAACACAAAGAGATGCAAAGGAACTGCAGAGGGACACAAAATGACTATGAAAATAGGCAAAACAGCCACAAGGAGTGACAAAATGACACAATCTACCAAAAAAGACACAAAATTACCTTCAATAGTAATAAATGACTGCTTATTTTTAAAAGGAGAAAAGTAAACAAGAACAGCTATCTGGCAGTCAATAAATCAGTACTAACCATTAGACTAGCACAAGAATACACACATGTAACAGGTGAAGTACTCCATTTATCTGTGCGATAGAAGCTTCACACTTCCACCCCCACTGGTCTCTTAAGTCACGTGACACTGTGTAGAACCAAAATGGCCGCTGTTGTATTTTGACGTATAATAGCTAGCTACTTTTCTTTTTGTTTCATTCTTGGTAGAAAACTAGCAAACGAGAGGCTTTTCGGAGGAACTGTATATCGCCACCCTCCGCATACTGGTGTCCTAGTTTTTATCTTGAAGACAATCAGGACTGACACTTATTTGTTGAACGAGTTGGACTATGCATATTTCGGTCTAATACTGGCTGGCTAGCTGGCTCCGGCTGGCATACATTAAAGCAGTCGAAAGTGAAAAAGGCTAGCTAGCTAACCTAGCTGCGATGGAGGAGTTGAGCGCAGATGAGGTAAGTTGACAATGGAACAAACGTCCAAAATGAGTGTCTAAAATTGACGAAGCACTTCTTTGCTAACGTAACAATTTATACTTAAATTATTTTCTTTCCGGCGGACCTTATATCAGCCAAACGGTTTGCCACTAGCCGACTTGCTACTAAAACTGGCTCAGATGCTAGCACAGTCTAAACTAAAGAAATGTATCCACGTTAAAATCCCACATTTAACGCGAGTTCAACACCAGCACACAGAAGTGCGTGTTGCCCATCGCGCCCCATAAAATGTTTATTTATTAGAGTCACATAATAAAATGAGTGACCGAACTAAAAGTTGGGTCGTATGTTTCTGTCACCGCTGCCACTACGTTAATTTAATTTAGCCGGAGCAGAATGCTAACTAGCTAACGTAATGCTGTAGAGACTGTTCACAAGCTGGCCCATGGATTACATTGCTTGTACATAAAACAACTAAATTCACACAAATACACTTTATTGTTTTCACCCGACAGGTGTTTTCTACACGTTATAATTTGCCAGCTAACGGTACATTTGTGCACAGACTTGATTTGGCATATTTTCCTGCGGTAAGCTAGCTGACAGTTGCTAACGTTGTTTTGCTAACAGCCAAAAATTAGCCTGCGAGACGACTCAGCATAAAAAACACACCGGGCCACCATTGTGCAATCAACTGTGGGCCGACTGTGTGGCCACTGAGCTGTTCCCCTTGAACCACACACAATACTTTATGAAGCAGTCTTTCTTTGGCACCTTGCACCCGTATTTAGCTACTTGATCAACTCGCAACCTAATGTGCTGTTGATTTACTACAGTAATGGCCCTCTGTCCAGTTGCACGGTTGCGCACAATTAATGTTATTACTCACACCTGACTTTGTCCGTAATGTAGATTATATTGTATATTTTCGACAGGGCCCACTCCACTACTACAAAACCAATGAATGAGATCTGTCCACTGCTTCAGTTGTGTGTCTTTATGTGTGGGGCCAAATATCAATGATGGGTAATGAAAAAAATGTATGGCCTTACACTTCTTATCTTATCCAGGCTGATTGTGCCAATCAATAAGTCATAGATTAATATTATGGTTATCATCATCATCATGTAATAGTTAATAGTAGCATGTATTTAATTGGTTCTGCTATAATATACATTCATATTGTGTACGGCTGTGCAGTTACCCATAGCACTTTTAGTGAATGTTAAAATTTGCTGGCATATTTATTCAAGATCCGCAGAAGGCGACTGGCACGACTTGCAGGGGGACAGACGTCACAGCCCAGCACCCCTCTCAGCACACCTCTGACATCCCCACAAAGAGAGACTCCCCCTGGACCCCTTCCTGGACCCTCAGGTGCCGCACCCCAGCCACCAGCTGCCTCTCAATCATTGGGGCTCAATGTCCACAGTGGTACCCCTGCCACATCCCCTATGGGCACCTCTGGTAAGACCTTAACTAAGACCTATAGGTTTTAAAGTGTTATTAGCCAGTTTGTCATAATTACAGTTATTAGAGGCAACACTCAAGGTTAAATTCTTGCAGTTTAGAATTGACGTCAGCAACAGGCCAAGATACAGTCAGCTTTCAGTGGTTGTTTCCACAGAGTTATTGTCTTTAGCCTCTTTGTTGATTCTAACCCAATCATCCTACTCATCCTGTGGCACATTATCTCTGAGGCTTGGAAGATAAACAGCCCTGGTTGTTTGAGTGCAGCACTGAAAGGGACTTTTATATTTGGGACCTTGATATTTGAACAGCAAGAACTCTGAATGACATTAACACAAACAGCTGTAGCGTGTTGTGATCGCCGGTGTCCCTGTGCGACACAAAGTGTAGGCCCGCTGTACTGAGTGAGAAATGATGCTTTTATGCATTGCTCTAGAAAATACACTAGTGAGCTATGTATGGGTAGAGCCACACTTTTCCAGCCATTGTTTGTGGCTATGCATAGATGTGGCGTTGTTCCTACACAATGCTTGGTTTTAGGGCTTATAGCACCCGTAGTACTTTTCATAATTGGTGAAATTTGTGATTTTCTTCTTAGTGGTTACACATGCCTTCATTGCATGTTAATGCAATTGTTATAAATATTCTCCTTGACACAACCAGTGTATACAGTATTTATTTGACTTGACTGTAGGTAATTATGTCATTGTTTTGCAACCAGACGTGAGTTGTTAATTCCAACCCTACACCCACAGTAAGATCCTGGGTGTTAATCAGCTTTCTCTCTACCTGTTTGCTTTAATCAGGGTTTATAAAGGTATGGCACACCATGTTGTTCTTAAAACGGCAATCTGCACCTTTGCTTACCCAGTGTGGCTAAACAATTTGCTCTTCAGCAAACAATAGTCCTCACATAAATAGTGACTGCTTAAAGCTAATTTCAGAGTCTATTAAAGTGCCATAGCATATTGTATAAAATAAAAATTACATTTTATATTCATCATAGCATGATGAATATAAAATAAAAACAACGTGACAGACTAAAGTCAGAGGCTGCACAGTCTGCAAGTAAAAAAAAAAATTAAAAAAAATAGCCATGATTGGTAAGTTTTTAGAGGAGACCTAGAAGATAAAACTGTCTTGCAAACATTATCTCCTCTGGTAGGTCTCTCCACAGTGTGTGGGTTTTGACTGTAGAGATACGATCAGTCTGGTTTTGCAGAGAAAACAGAAAGGCAAACAAACAAAAACCTCAAAAGGTGCTCAGTTGTGGTGTTTTGGTTTTGCAGGGGTGGCATATGGTAGTCAGAGCAGCGAGGGTGTGAGCTCCCTCTCCAGCTCCCCCTCAAACAGCCTTGAGACTCAGTCCCAGAGTCTGTCCCGATCGCAGAGCATGGACATTGACACTGCCTCCTGTGAAAAGAGGTAAGAGTTTTTGAACCCAATATTGTACTGCCCAGTTCAAAGGCTTTAGAAATCCCATGAAAATACAATTTTTAAAACAACACGCTGTCGAAAATTTATGTTTTGATGATCGAATACTCGAATACTTTTCCGTCAAGAGAGCACAGGCTGTGGTCAGCTTGAGTTACATCAGTTATAATAGATTCTATAGGCAACACATTTTTATGATTCACACCAAAAAATCTATTGGAACAGGTATGGCCATAGAAATGCATTGAATATCATGTTCCTTTTATAAAGATGAAAACAAGTGAAGTTACTCCAGAAAGTTTTATTCTTATATTGATTATTTGAAGCAAACATTAATAACAAAGTAAAGTGTTTCAAAGCATGGCTTGATTTTGCGGGATCTGGTTATGAAGTCTGTGGTATAAGAGATGTAACAAATGTGACACATCAAAGGGAACATCAAGGTTTGACTGTTGGCATGGTCTGCTTTCGGATGAAGAGACTAAAGTTGTGTTTCGACTCAAAGTTCGTGGGACTTTTGGGCCCAGGGACAGCGACAGTGCAACAGTCAGAAAATTCCCTTTATTTCTTGCTTTCACTGCTTTCTCACAGCACTGCAGCGCAGCTTCTCTTTTTTTCGGGAACCCAAAAGCAAAGCCAAATATTACTTGTAATGTCATCAGACAATTTGAAATCTTCTCCCCTTTGTCCTAAAATGGCCCTAAATACAATACTACAGTACCTCTCTGTTTTATGAATGAAGCAGTACACTAGTTGAAGCAGCAGCGCTGTGTGTGTTTGACCAATCAGCGAAAGCCTCCTCACAAACCCCATCCGGAAGGTTCCTGTACTTTCAGAAAGTGCCACTTCCTGATCAGGGACTTGTGGGGGTTAAAATAATGTCCCCAGAGCTTGATTTAGACCCTGGTCCCTGGGGTGGAAAACGCACTGATTTCCTCAAAAGGTCCCCTGTCCCTGGGCAAAGTTCCTGCGGCTGAAAAGGGGCTTCAGTAAACACTGTTTCTCTGTCCTACTACAGCATGTCCCAGGTGGATGTGGACTCAGGGATAGAGAACATGGAGGTGGAAGACAGCGATCGCAGGGAGAAGAGGAACTTGACTGAAAAGGTAAACAGCAGCAGTGAACATTACTCAAAAGAGACGGTCTTTCATCCTTAATTACTTGGCCTACTTGACTTTGATCATGCCCGTCCTGAGATCAAGTGAATCATAAAATGAGTAAAGATAAATGAAGTCTGTGGGATTTTACAGAAAGTGATTAGGGACTTTCCATAGACGCTATTCTTGGTTTCATTTTCATTTATTTCAGTTCAATGACACATACCGGTTGAGTGTCAATAGACCACAGTTATCATGAGATAATGACAGGCTAGTACATTTAGCATTTCTCTTTAAATGACTCTATATTGTGATCAAATCCTTACTGTTATGTCTCTGTTTCTGAACACCAGGAACCCTCTGCAAACTCAGATGTCTCAGAAGAACAGGCTCTGCAGCTCATTTGTAAGATCCTCCGCGTATCGTGGAAGGAGCAGGATAGAGATGTCATCTTTCTCCCTTCACTGGCTGCAGAGTTCCACCAGAACCCTAAAGATGGTACGTCACTGAGCAACGTCTTAATCTCTGTCACCATAATAAGCTGGACAACTATAAAAAGGCAAACTCTTGCTACAACTCATTTTCTGCATTTGATAACTTCACTATTATCTTTTCTTTCTGTAGTATACTCTGACTTCAAAGACTTGATTGGTCAGATCCTGATGGAAGTCTTAATGATGTCCACCCAGTCGCGTGTCCACAACCCCTTCGCCAGCTTGACCGCCACCTCTCAGCCAATTGCAGCAGCCAAATCCCCTGACCACCGTCTGACGCTGCTGCAGCCCTCCAGCCAAGGTGGCAGCCCCATGGGCCCCAGTGCTGGGTCATTTGGAGCCAGCTCTCTGTCCAGGCAAGTACCTTGACTCAGTATATTGAGCTCTGTCACTTTAACTCCTAAAGACATATAAAGGCCCTGGATTGGTCACCTACACTCCTTCTCAAAAATGTGCTTAATGACATTTAATTGGTATTGTGATGGTAGATGCCATGTGTTTTTTTTCTTGTTGATTTTCTAGTTTTGCTTTGATCATTTCTATTTCTAAGACCTTATTTTCGGATGAGTTTTGCCAATCATCGTCTTAATGTTGTCCACAGTCTGTATGGGTGTAGTAATCCTCACCCGATGGCTATGGATGCAGCCAAGAGGACCTCCCCATCTCTCCCCACCCCCACTACACCCTCTGTACCTTCAACACCTTCCACACCCTCTACCCCACAATTCATTGTGCCCCCTAGCCCACCTGCTACTACCACTACTCCAAGACTCAACCCTCCATCTGCCCCCATGCCCATCTCCCAGCGCTATCGGCCTTACTCTGTCACCTCTCCCTTGGGGGCTCCTTCCCCATCTAGCCCGGGTCAAAGAGGACTTAGTGTCTTTGGACCCTCTCCTAGCCCTGCGGGGCCCTCTGTTCCTCCTAACACCCCAGTTCCTGTGCCACCACCCAGCCCTCAGTCCCTCTCCTTGAGGTCACCTAGGGCTCGCAACCAACCCTCCACCACACCCCCTCCAATGGTGCCCCCTTCTCCCAGATCGAATGCCCGACAGGCTGCCTTTGCTTCCAGGATGCCACCGTCTAGGTATCTCATCTGCCATGTGCATGTCAGTGTTTGTTGCACACGCAAGCAAACATACTAAAACCTTAACCTCTTGTGAACCACCAGATTTTAAGTTGGGCGTGAACTGAGAGTCTCTGGCTGGATCCCTTTTGTTGTGTTCATCGCTTCTTATGCAGTCACCTATGCGAGCTTATAATGTTTTTATCTTGCTAATATTTAGACTGCTAATCTAAAAGTGAATGAACAACCTGATATTTTAGCATTTCTGTCTTTAAAATCTGTTTTAATTTTTAAGTCTCTGAGGAAACGAAGATTTGCAGCAGCAGCTGTAAAAAAATATACACTATGTGATTAAGATTGAGGGAATTTATAAAATACACAATCAAACACTTCAACTCCACATATTTTCAATGAATTATCAGTTACGTTACCTGAGATTGATCTAAAATGCTAATACACAGGGTGTTCAGACATTTAACAGGCATTCTAGTTTTAGTTAGTATTACGTTAATATTGCTTGTTGCTAACGAATCATTTTAAAAGATCTAACCCTTTTGCAAATAGCTAATATTAGATTTATTTTAACAAACATGTTTTTTAGGTCCTGCAATGCTATGAAATTCTCAAGCAAGTAAGATGTGGCTCACGCCTCTTTACATTGGCTTGCTCAAGACAAGTTGTGTGAATGATTGTGACAGTCAGTTCAGTTATCGGTTAAAAAATGTTCTGACAGTGTGTAAAAGCTTCGGACAAAATGGCATTAATGAATATTTAAAAAGCCGCACGAGAAGTAGTCTTCAAGCAAGCATGCAACCCTCCAGCATCCTTTCCTCTTCCTTGCCCTCTTTTCTTGTGACTTGCTACCATTCCACATTTGTCTTCATGTTTTTTCACTTCCCTTCTGTCTCCTCGTCCTGGCACAACACCCTCTTTTCTTCCAACCTTTCTCCTTGTGTCTTTTCCTCGTCATGTTAGCCCCTTGTCGTTCCTGTTCTTTGCCCTCTCTGACATGTCTCAGGACAGCAGTGATGAAGAATCTCAGGAGGAGGAGGAGGATTTTGCACGGGTTCAGTTTGGGTCCAGGTACACCGCTGCACGGTGTGTGTGTGTTTGTGTGCGCTTGCTCAGATATGTGCCCACTGCATGTTCCAGTGGGCCCACGAGGCTTAGCACTAACGGCACGCAAACACACCAGGGTAGAGCGGTGAAGACAAACGGATGTAGGCTTAGCCATCTTTAAAGAGTGCTGAAACTGTTTTGGTCATCAGAGGTTTAGACCCAAGCTCCCTTAACTATAACTTTTTAATTTATAATGTCCTGGTAAGTTTTAAATACAGTTTCTGTAGAGCTGCAGAAACTTCACAGAATACATCCGCTTTCATTGTCAGGTCTGAAAGGGTAACTGAAAATAGCAAAGTGGCTGTAACCCTGAACCTTCAACACTTTGTGTTTCTTAAGACGCTTCTTACCCTAGTGGTCCCTACTTATTGGGTGAAGTTGGTTGACTTCCTTTTTTAATGTTAACAAGTAAGAGAATATGCAGTATATTTTTATGCACAAGACAATCTTGCACATTGCGAGGAAACCCTAAAAGAGCATGTTAATGTCAAGGGAAAAATTTCAGTGTCATTTAACTTGTTGGTACAGCATGAGACTATTTTGCAGTTAAATTGTGTGTTATTAATTCATTGCATGGGCAGTGTTAGTAGGTGAGAGAGGGAAGTCTAATTCCCTCCTCTGTGGGCAGTTGTTTTGATACTTAATTGTTAAGTGTGTAGGTGTTGTTTAACTTGCATTGCATCTTTATTCAGGAGAAACTGTTGTGAATAGTTATTGTTATTAAACAATATAATGTGTAGAGCTGTACCCGACTCAGAATTATGTTGGTTGAATCAAATTTGGCTGTTCAGTATGAATATTTAACTGGTCATTTCTTTTCTTTTTTGTCACGTAGAGTTTGAGAGTTTGAACGAGGTTTAGCGGGGTGTTTAGGGTGACAGTGATGTTTATCTGAGCTAATGCGTGCTAACTACGCTAACAGCGGATCGGTTTTTGCTGATGCTAGATATCAAATAAAAGCCAGTAATTGTATCGTATTAAGTTACAATAGCTATACATTTATCACTTCTATGCAGAAATCAGAAGATAATGTTATCTCAGAGCCTGAGCAGGCAAAGTCTTACTTCCTTAAGGCAGCTGCCTCCGTCTAACTTTGACTCACCCTGGGTCAGGGTCAACAGCTACCTGTACCAGAGAGCACCATGAAAGCAAGGAGGACTTACTCTTCAGCTACATCTGGGGACCGAAACATCCCTAGAAGTACACTGCACGCTGACTGACACACATATAACAGACCGCTAGACTTGAAGAATCTCCGTCGACTGAGGGGGCTCTGACTGATGCTGAGAGTATTTGACTTTCAGGGGGCGGCCCTAATAATGTGTTGATTTCATTTTTAGCTTCAAGGGCAGAGGTGATACTCCTGCTTTGCCTATGTCTAATGGACAAATAACAGAGTTAACTGTATTACCTCATAAGGTTTGTAGTGCTTTGAAACAGCTCATACAGGTTTTGCGGTTACAGCTGACCACTAACAGCAGTTAAAACTCTTGTCACCACATTTGTCAGTTAAATGTGGCAAGCTGAATCCTAATATCAGCTTCAAAGACTTTGTGCAAACAGCTCTTGAATGTTTAATATTATGACTTTCTCTTTCAAGAGCCCACTACTGAGATGCTGCAGTGCTGTCACTAATGCTTTATAGTTTGTTTCTTTCAGGACCCTTGAGAGTGGGTTTGAGTTTGTTAACCATACATACAGGATTATGCTTGATGCTAAGGGTATAGCTCTCTGTGCTGTGCTGTTTACTGTTATTTAATGAGCCCCTCTGTGTCCATGTGTTTGTGTTTTACCTTTTTGTTTGTAGTCTTGGTGCATGTGGAGGGGGGATGTCCTGCGATTCAGCCAGCGACCGCTTCACCATTGAAACATGCAAAGAGACAGAGATGCTGAACTACCTCATTGAGCGTTTTGACAGTGTTGGCATGGAGGAGAGGAAAGCTCCCAAGGTAAGGGTTAGAGTTGAATTCAAAGCTTTAAAGGGGACCTATTATGCTGATTTTTAGATTCATGCTTGTACATTGTGTTTCTACTAGAACATATGTACATGCTTTAATGGTCAAAAACACTTTTAGGCTTGTACTGTCTGTGCTGGAACACCTGTTTTCACTCTCTGTCTTAAGGTGCTTTCACACCTGTCCCTGATTCGGATTAAAGCAAGCAAACTCTAGGTCTGAAAGTACCCCTAAATGCTCCGCTTTAGCGCCTGTCTTTTTCAAGCCCCCCTACCGAAAAAGCCCAGTTTGCTCTGATTGGTCAGTGTGTCCAGGTCTTCTGCATTGTGACATCTGTGTACCGTCATTGCAGCTGGGAAATGACTGTAACGGAGAATTACGGCACTTTATACCGAGAAAAATCACCAACAAATGCTTCTAAACACAACAGAACATGTTCCAGCAGTATTATGATCCGAAATGGGGAGACATGAACATCAGCAACCAAGATTACGTGTTTCATTAACATGAGCGTGTAGCTACATGTAGCAGTGTGAGCCACATAATGCAAACGCAGTATTGCCACTGAAGCAGATGTCCATGTGAAGAAATCCGTCAGGAGCTTACATCATCTTGTCTCGTAAAGTAGAAAGAACTAACAGAAACAGAGTATTCAGAACGGTCTGAAGCCTGAGGTTTTTGCTCACAGGGATTACTTTTACATTATATGATTACCTCGTGATTTGAAACCTTGTCCTCGCTTAATATGAACATCACATTATATAACGGAAATAAGGAAAAGCATAACAGGTCCCTGTCAGGATTCTCATCCCTCTTATTGTAACAACTGCAAAATTCTCTTCCGCTTATTCACCGTGTCTGAATTGGTTACAAAATGTCCTGACAGAAGAACAGTATGTACCTGCGACACTAGCTGCAGGCCAGATGGTCTGGAAACAAGTGAAGGTTTTGCTCGTCAAAGAACACTGTGATTCAACAGAATCCGGAGAGAGTTTCTGTGAAATCAACAGCATACATTTTTATCACACCTCTAACTGATTTCTCTCCTCTCCTGTCCTTTTCCTCCCTCTCTCAGATGTGTAGCCAACCAAATGTCAGCCAGCTTCTCAGCAACATTCGCTCTCAGTGTATTTCCCACGTTGCCCTGGTCCTG